>NC_088795.1:85914936-86217967 GCF_011386835.1 Chrysemys picta bellii
AAACAAAAAGTAAAAAGTCTCCATGAAAGAGTACAGTGCAGCATGCCAAAAGGAAAGGCATCTCAGTTGTATACTTTATGAACCTCAGATTCAGATGGAAAGAAGTTACAAAACAGGGTGCTATAAATTATTAATTCAGTACAGCACTTTGCAGGAGGACAAAACTCACTTGCAAAAAATATATATAATGGAAAGCAAATCTAATCCGAATAGGAAATCAGACCAGTGATTCAAGAGACAGGTAGCGAGGAATTGATCATCTGGGAAACAAAAACCACATTTTTGCAGTTAGATTTATAGAAGGCCTTGTTTTGAAATCACAGGAGAAAACACTGATATTTCTACAATTTTCATAAAGTGGACTTCTGGACAAGAGGAATAATTTTACAGTAATGTAGCCATTGTCTCATTGCCGCATAACAGATAGCTACCTTACAGAATGGAGAATATGCCCATAAAATTGTGTTACAAATACTTTTTACAGGAGGAAGGGATTTAAATGTCTGAAAAATTAGCACTTTACCTGAAACTTAAAGTTTGTGTTTTACCTGGATTTGAACAGCCTCATGGAACCACGTGATCTGCATCTCTCTCCACATAGGGTGAGAGTATTGGAATGACATATCTAATTAACCTTGTTTGGTCAAAATAATTGTAACAGAACACCGAGTTGCTACCCTGGTTAAATGATTATTACTGGAATTGGATGCATCAGCATTTAAACAAAATCAGTACAGAGCAAGCTGTAGGGAAAGCCATTAGAAATTTGTCTCAGCTGATGAAAAAAGCCAGTGGCCAATTAGCATAGGGTGCTTTCTGCTTCTTTTGAGCTACAGCTGTTACAATGTACATTCCATGTCATTTGAGCTGGTCTACAGAATAACAGTTTCATAGTCTGCAGTCCAGTATTCCTCATCTGCTGATACACTGAGTTTGATAGAGATCAAGCAGAGACATCTATTAAACTAGAATTGGCATAGATAAGCTAACGAGCTCTATCATACTTTTTTCTGAAAAATCAATCAGAATCTTGTCAGAATATAATTGCATTTTTGTTTGATTCCAGCTGTGTACGGAAGGGGAGTGTGCAGGTGCTAGGACTAGACACATCTCTGTTTATGTTGGTAAGCATACTAACAGGAACTTGACAGCAGCACCCACCATGTTATCTCCTGCTGCTGCTGCCACCACACACACCATTAGAACTAAATCCTAAAGGGGCAGAGTGCTGACTATGATGCGAGTTGTGACTCATGGTGGGCATGAAATGGTTCTCCCAGGACTCACCAGATGCTACTATACAGTGTCTGACAATTGTTTCTCATCTTAGTGAGTCAGCCAGAGAACCTCTTAGTACAAAAGCAGTGCATTTTAAACTCTGAACACATTTTCCAAATGCTTCAGGAGGACCCTCAAACATTGACTACGGAGTAGGAACAGTGCCAAAGATAAACTCCTTTGCAATTCACAAGTAATGTCCTCTTACAGAAACTATTCTATGGCATTTTTTTTTTATAAAAGTATTGACTGGAAGACTGATGCCTTTGAGTGCTCTAATACATATACTGTGTTATTTATAGATCCAAAATTGATTGTTTTTCTCTTGGAAAGTAGGTCTGTTGCCTTCACTTTATTTCAGCAAAGTTCTAACAGATACATGTTGCCTTGGAATCTATACTCTACTCTTTTAATGTTGTGAGTAATTAATATTAACTCCTTCTGCACCTTACAATGTACATCTGACATCAAGGAATTCATTGCTTCTTGTGACAAGCACTGTATTTCTGCCACTCTGCTCTGCTACATCCCCACAGAAAAAAAAGAATAGCTTACTTTTAAAGGTCTGGCACAGGCAGTGGGATAATATAGAGCTAAGGTCCAGAACAAGACCATTTTGTTACCTTGGTTAAAAGATATTGCTTTAGGTGTACAAGAATAGTCTTAAATTTGAGCTGGTTGAACAACATTTGTGAATATTTGACTAATTTTCCCATCATTGTTGAATTTATTCACGAGTACATTTTCCACTGTTAATCAGCTCTGAAAGCAGTCAAATAATATTCATTAAACAAATTATTTGGCTCTTCTATTTGACCAGCCTTCACCTTGCTATCTGAAGCTAAAAGGTAGAAATGTGCTGAAGTATTTGCTAGAATTTCAAGGGCCATCAAGCATAGCAGCACTGCATCATTTCCCATGTCTAGCCCCTGACAGCTCATGCTAGTACTGTATTTTATTATTTGCTATTATCAGGGCCGGCGCTTCCACTAGGCGACCCTAGGCGGTCACCTAGGGTGGCAGGATTTGGGGTTATGGCATTTTGCTGCCTTCAGCGGAAATTCGGCGGCGGGGGGGTCCTTCCACTCTGGGTCTTCGGCAGAAATTCAGCGGCGGGTGCTTCACTTGCTCCGGGACCCGCTGCCGAAGTGTCCCGAAGACACGGAGCAGAAGGACCCCCGCCACCGAATGCTCAGAGGAGGAACGCTGCCGCCTAGGACTGCAAAAACCCTGGCGCCACTCCTGGCTATTATAGCATCTTTACATTTGACTTCTAGCTTGCAACTGTGAAATGTGGTATGTATCAAGATGTACTAGCATGACATTTAGTACAGAAGCAACAAAATGTGACTCAATGCAATAGTTTAATTGCCACTTAAATCTATTTAAAAGTTGGCATTTCTTTTAACTAATAGTTGCTTGCAAGTAGTAAGTGCTCTGCCTGTGGATAACAGCAGAGAGCAGGTATTACAACCAGTCTTCCCAGAACAATATGATGCCAATAATGATCATTTAGGAGAAATTTATGAAGCATATTGGACCTCTTGGCTAATTGTAGAAGGCATGGAACTTGTCTTTATTTTTGTAAAGTGGTCTTCAGGTATACAATGTTATCCCCACTGTTTAATGGGTAAAACAACAGCTATGAGCCGACTTAGAGTGCACTCCCATTCAGGCAATAAACTAAATCCAATGGCCCTTAATACGTTTTTACTTCAATGGGAATTTGCCTGAGAAAATTAATAGCTAGGAATTCAAGGTTTTACCTATTGTGCATAGCCACCAGACACAAGCACAAAGCTCAAAGGTTAGAACCCACAACATTTCAAATGTCCAGGAAGTATTAGGGTCAGGGCCGGTGCCACCATTAAGGCGAACTAGGCAGTTGCCTAGGGCGCCAAGATTTGGGGACGCCAAAAAGCGGTGCCCCCAATTTTTTTTTTTTACAGCATTCCTCCCAGAGCGCACGGTCGCCGCTCCACTTCTTCCACCTCCCAGGCTTGCAGCGCCAATCAGCTGTTTGATGCCGCAAGCCTGGGAGGAGAATTAGAGCAGGGGCGGCGTGCTCGGGGAGGAGGTGGAGCAGAGGTGAGCTGGGGTGGGGCGGTGCCACATGACTCCCGGGCCAGGGGGTGGGGAGCTGTCGCGGGGGTGCTTCAGGGCGGGGGGGGAAGCTGTCACAGGGCTCCCCACCCCAGCTCACCTCTTCTACGCCCCTTCCCCAAGCACGCCGTCGCTGCTCCACTTCTCCTGCCTCCCAGGCTTGCAGCGCCAATCAGCTGTTTGGCACCACAAGCCTGAGAGGGGAGGAGAATTAGAGCGGGGGCAGCATGCTCGGGGAGGAGGCGGAGCAGAGATGAGCTGGGGTGGTGAGCTGCCGCACAGCTCCCTGGGGGGGGAGCTGCCGTGGGGGGAGGCGCCTCAGGGCAGCAGGGGGGGAGCTGCCGCCGGTTTCGGGGGGGGGCGCAAAGGTGGAAGTTTCGCCTAGGGTGCGAAACTTCCTTGCACCAGCCCTGATTAGGGTTGATTGGAGACTGACTTGAAGGGCCATACCCCAAAGTTGTTTCACAGTTTTTATTCAGTGCGTGTTTGAGTAACCACAGAACAAAACACTAAGTAAATTTGGCTTAAGACCATTTCACTGTACTGGACACCTTGCCATGCTGAACAAATTGCTTTTATTGGAACTCCATAGCATGAAAATATTGCTCAAGTTATTCCATTATCTTAAAGATGCTGGTGAAAATATAAATTAACTATCACTTTCATTTTCCCCCCCTCAGAGATAGTTGCACGACAGATTACCCTTCTCTGCAGATGCTCATAATACAAAAGGTCAAGTATTTTATTTGCAGACTTCTCAAAGAATGATTATTTTTCAGCTGTACACTATATGACTACAGTACAGTTATTGTTTGGAATTCTACAAATGCTTTCTGAAAGGTCTACTATATATTAACAAAAGGTGTTACTAGTAACACTTCATTGCTATTCACAGCATTATACATTTAACTCTTCTACACAAAAGTATGGCCATTCCAAAGATGTTTAATTCCAAATCTAAAATATAGTAGCAAATTCATGGCCTCTTGACACTCCGTGGCTATCACTATTCTGAGCACCACAGAGGACTTCATAGCCAAATAGTAAGGACAGAACTCAACTCCTCCTGCTCCAGAAGCAGATACCTTGACCTACTTGAGCTAAAAGAGAAACATTATTAGCTATCATAGTTCAATGACTATGACAAAGTTGAGCAGTTTAGATTATATCCAACTGAGTTAGCAGTACATGTGTGCACTCACACACACACACACACACACACGTTACATATGAATGAAACTTGGCCCAACTTCACCCATGAAAGCTTATGCTCCAATAAGTCTGTTAGTCTATAAGGTGCCACAGGACTCTGTCGCTTTTTTACAGATCCAGACTAACACAGCTACCCCTCTGATACTTGGCCCAATGAGAGTCAATGGACGTTTTACCAATTATTTCAATTGGTCAGGATTTCAGCTATACTCTTCTAGCATGGCAAAGCTCATCTGGGTTCACAGGAGTTTAAATTTTGCACCTAACACCAATGTAATAAATCCCTGGACATCTAGGATTCTATTTTAAACTATACTGCAAATCATAGGCACTCAGAATGCAAGGGCTAGCAGGGTTTTGGGAGGGAGTACATTTCTACCACTTGAGCTAAAAGAGAATCTCTGTTAGCAGTATTAGGCCTATGACACACAACTGAGCAGTTCTAATTCCATCTACTAGAGGGCAATGATATGTGCCCACATGAATATATACAGAGGGAGAAAAGTTAATTATATTACATTAATTCCAATTTTCAGAAAACAAATGGTATTCCTTAAGGATGTAAATCAAAAATACTTCAATATGAGAGCAGGAAAACCCTCATGATTAATTTGAGCATAACAAACCCACGCCATTTAATTAAGTCACAGATGCATACTCCTAGGTAAACATGGAAAAAAGCAGCAAAGGAAATATAAGTGAGAAGTCAATGATCATAAAATTTGCAAAGCTGTTAACTTTTCCAACTAGCAAGCTCAGGACATTTGTTTATATTTTAGATAACTTTCCTTGTCAGCTAACATTTGAAAACATATGTATCCTGATGAATCAACTCATTGCATTAGTCTATGGCAAGACATTTTGCCAACAGATTCTGATCTAGCCATCCATCATTTGCTAAATTCATAAAACCTGAAGAAATCTAACTAACTCTGCACATTCTTTTATTGGTCATAAGTTTGTGTCCTAACATACTATACAACATATTTAAGGGAAATCAAGCTACAAGCTGTACAGCATACACAAATGTTAACAAGTCAACAGGATAACATTTTCTAACTTTCTAATCAAAATTTAAGGCTGTTATCTGCTCATTAAAAAATAACAAACTATATCTGCCTCCCAAGAGATAATCACAAAATGACAAAAGGTCGGTGATTACTTCCCCCAAGATAAGAGCTATGTTTCTGGTTTGTTTCTGCGGGGGATGGGGAGGCAGACTAGTTGGTTAGTTTATATGTTTATTTTCTTCTCCCTCCGCCCTGTTTTCCATATCCTTCTCTCCCTCTTTTTCTTACCTGAATCTTTCTCTTCCTTGTGTCTTTAGTTGCATCTGTGGAAAGTGAAGTTGAAGAAATGAGTTTTACACTTAAGGTAGAGGACAGTGAAATTCTACTCTTGTAAGGTGTTCCAGAGAGTTGGGTGTGTTTCTGAGAAGGCCACGTATCCTGCTCTCTCAGACTTCACCCTTGAAGTCGCCAGTTTATGATGGAGTGTACAGACCGCACCTTGGAGAGGAAGGGGTTAAGAAGCTGCCTTGGGACATCTGCAATGGATGCACAGGCCGGATGAGGAGCTTTAGAGGGGGAATCAGAGTAGGTGACAGAGAAAGTGAGCTGACCTATGCTCTGAGCTCCTGCTGCCTGAGCCTTGGCAGGAGTGACCTGACCAAGGCTACAAAGAAGGTACCTATAACTCTCTCCAGAAATTTTGTCCTGGTGTTTAATTTTGTACTTTGCCCTGTGGGAAGAGAGGGGACTGGTAGGATATGATCCAGGAAGGCAGCCACATAGCAGCTGGGGTACAGCCTTAACTGTTTAACACTGGGCCCTGAATTGGACCCTGGTGGAGAGGCCAGGCTCCCTTGCCAATGCCTAAAGAAAGACAACCATGGGGGGTCTATCCCTTGGCAGGGAAGCTAGTTAGAGGGAGACCCTGACGATACAAGGGCCTGAGCTATGTGACCCTAATCCAAGAGGGAAGCCCTGAATCCATTGCTTAATCCCAAAGACCTCCCTGTTATTGGACTCTTTATATATTCCACAGAAGGGGTGGACATGAAAGTGCGATCTAACTGGAGACCACTGCAGGGCAAAGCGGTAGCAAGAAAGGAGAACATCCAGAAGGAAGTCAGCATGCCACATCCTTTCCTGACCAGTTGGCAGCACTGACAGTAAGTCTTCCCTTTCATACAGCTCCATAATTCCTAAGGAACACTGCTGTCAAGGGAGGCTGTAGTCAAAGAGCTAAGATAACTTGTACCAATTACATGAAAACTAACAATGAGGCTTTAGATTTGTCCTGGCATTTTATGAGGAGTCGAAGTAGTGAGCAGGGTAGCCAGATAATGTGTTCTCACTGGCAGTTGCTGCTAATGAGGTAGGATGCTGCATTATGGACTAAAACTTTTTAAATGTTGGGGCACAAGTACCCAGATATAAGGATTGATTCCACATGGTGCTGAGCATATGGGCCCAATCCAGCAAAGCACTTCCACACAAGTTTAATGTGTGTTGCTCCATTGACATCAGTTGCACTACTCACCTGCTTAAAGATAAGCACATGCTTAAGTGCTTAGCCAGTGCTGATCATCTTGCGGGATTAAGTGAGAAGGCAGAGGTAGTGAAGGCATGGATCATCATGGCTGGGTCCACAACTGATAGAGTACTGCACAGTACTCTGTCTCATTGTAGAAGGAATAAGTTTGCTTTTGCTCCTTTTACTGTGTTCCCAAGAGCAGTAAGAAGACAAGGAGGGCATCCTAATCTGCCAACCAATTGGACAAAGTGGGATAGACTCCTTTTACAGAGCATATAGGGTATAGTCCTTCAAAGCATTCCTCTTTTCTCACCAGCATCTCTTCTGTTTGGGCTGGGTTCAGCTTCAGCCAGATGCCTTTCAGGCAGGTACTGATCTTGGGAAGGCAGAAAAATGGTCAGGAGATAGTGCTATTTGCAGAAGTAAAGGAGGTGTGCAACCAGGTATCATCTGCATATTGCTGACATTTGAGACTACAGCATTGCCCAGTTTCTCCCAGTGACTTTACATTAAAAAGTATGAGAGCAAAGACTTGTGGGACCACAAGAGGTAGAGAAGAAGTTGCCGATTGACAGATTCTGAAAGACTCCTGAAAGGAAGGAAGAGAGACACTTCAGAGCTTTCTAATCAATCCTGCTGTGTCTCTGAAGCAAGAAAGTGAATAAATTCTACTTATTTGGATTTAACCACCATTAAAGATACCTGGAGCCTGGGGTGGGTGTTACCATGAGTTAAGCACACAGAAACCATTACAAAACAGCAAATCCCATTCACCAACATACTACCAGTGATCTGTAAAAACATCATCCCACCCCTCCAATTTCCAAAAGAGACCCAACTCTCTACAATTGCCCCACAACAAAGGTAATATTTGCAGCATGCTCAGAAATTCATCAACAGATTTGGGCTACTTCAGAAAAAGGGAAGAAGAGCGAATTATAAATCAAGGGACCTGTCAAGTCAGCAAATCTGTCTCACATACCAAAGAAACACCTGCTTGAGTACCTTATCTGATCAAACCAAAAGCAGCATCGCACAGGGAAATAGCCAATTGGCCAGGTATACCACGGTCAATGGTATCAAGTGCTGCAGAAAGATCTAGGATGTGAAGAAATTACTTCCTCCTCCCCTCCATGGACTCCATCACAACCAACCTTGGTTCCATTCCATGGCTAGACCTGAACTTTGACTTCCAAAGTCCAGGGCATTGGCAATGGACAGGATGGGGTGTCTGAAGGTAGTCCTATTATCTTGTTCAAAACTAGGAGTTTTTAAAGTTGCCTGTTTCCAGAGAGATTTTATTTATTGAGAACTGGCCAAACTATGACATGGCTTAGGTGGATGGTAGGTTTCCTTCATCCAAGGTGCTGGTGAATAGAGTTGGTTGAAAAATGGAAACCCCTTCCCACAAAAAAATTCTGCATTTTTGATAATTATACATCCTGAACCAGGACAAAACATCAAAAATGTGAAATCTTTCACTGGAAGAGTTTTCAAGAAAGATTCCAGTTTGGAATAACAGAACTATAAGTTGACTTTCCGGGTGCCCACCTGGAAGGCTCTTGTAAGTTTCATAGAATCATAGAATATCAGGTTGGAAGGAACCTCAGGAGGTCATCTAGTCCAACCTCCTGCTCAAAGCAGGACCAATCCCCAACTAAATCATCCCAGCCAGGGCTTTGTCAAGCCTGACCTTGAAAACCTCTAAGGAAGGAGATCCCAACACCTCCTTAGGTAACCCATTCTAATGCTTCATCACCCTCCTAGTGAAAAAGTTTTTTCCTAATATCCAACCTAAACCTCCCCCACTGCAACCTGAGACCATTACTCCTTGTTCTGTCATCTGGTACCACTGAACAGTCTAGATCCATCCTCTTTGGAACTCCCTTTCAGGTAGTTGAAAGCAGCTATCAAATCCCCCCTCATTCTTCTCTTCTGCAGACTAAACAATCCCAGTTCCCTCAGCCTCTCCTCATAAGTCACATTTTCCAGCCCCCTAATAATTTTTGTTGCCCTCCGCTGGACTCTTTCCAATTTTTCCACATCCTTCTTGTAGTGTGGGGCCCAAAACTGGACACAGTACTCCAGATGAGGCCTCACCAATGTTGAATAGAGGGGAATGATCACGTCCCTCAATCTGCTGGCAATGCCCCTACTTATACAGCCCAAAATGCCGTTCGCCTTCTTGGCAACAGGGCACACTGTCGACTCATATCCAGCTTCTCGTCCACTGTAACCCCTAGGTCCTTTTCTGCAGAACTGCTGCCTAGCCATTCGGTCCCTAGTCTGTAGCAGTGGGATTCTTCCATCCTAAGTGCAGGACTCTGCACTTGTCCTTGTTGAACCTCAGATTTCTTTTGGCCCAATCCTCTAGTTTGTCTGGATCTCTCTGTATCCTATCCCTACCCTCCAGAATATCTACCACTCCTCCCAGTTTAGTGTCATCTGCAAACTTGCTGAGGGTCCAGTCCATGCCATCCTCCAGATCATTAATGAAGATATTGAACAAAACCGGCCCCAGGACCGACCCTTGATACCAGCTGCCAACTAGACATGGAGCCATTGATCACTACCCGTTGCGCCCGATGGTCTAGCCAGCTTTCTATCGACTTTATAATCCATTCATCCAGCCCATACTTCTTTAACTTGCTGGCAAGAATACTGTGGGAGACCGTATCAAAAGCTTTGCTAAAGTCAAGGAATAACACATCCACTGCTTTCCCCTCATCCACAGAGCCAGGTATCTCGTCATAGAAGGCAATTAGGTTAGTCAGGCATGACTTCCCCTTGCTGAATCCATGCTGACTGTTCCTGATCACTTTCCTCTCCTCTAAGTGCTTCAGAATTGATTCCTTGAGGACCTGCTCCATGATTTTTCCAGGGACTGAGGTGAGGCTGACTGGTCTGTAGCTCTCTGCTGTTAATGGAGCTTTGTGGAGAGGCAAAGAACAGGGCTCTCAGCCTCAGGGAAAGCTTTTGTTAGTTTCACTTGCAGAAAGTGAACTTGACAAGAGCCTTCCAAGAAAGTAACAGGGAGACATTATTTTGAGTCTCCCCACTCCCCTCAATGGATTTTTCTTCCATTTTTCCCCCAAATAGAAATTCTCTTGTGGAAAGGGGTCATATTTTGGTCGGGGAGGGGGGGAGGCAACTTTCCAAGTAAAGTTTTTAACCAATTCTAGTGATGAACATTTGTCAGCACTAGCCAGGATGGATATGGTTCCAGATCACATATCATGACCCTGGTTTATGGCGTCTAGCTCCATGAATGTGACAGACTGTAAAAGGAGGAATTGTATTTTCCATCTTATGGTTGCTGTAAAGTTGTGACTGTCTGGACCTAAATGCAGCTAATCATCTGTGATAACTTGAAATGTTATCAATTCCTCATATCAAACAGAGCTGGCTTCTGATGATGGTAGCCTGGACTGACAAAGCAATTTACAGCACGGAAAAGTATTGTGTAGCAAGATTTAGTTACAGTGATGACAAAGGAAAAGTTCTTTTAACACCACTGGAGTGCAAGATATTAAGAAAACTTCATATTTGGAGTTAATCTTCAGATGACTGTGTTTTATGCCAACAGCACTCAATCCAAATATAATCTTGTCACGGGGTTTACTCACCGTTAGTGCCCCTCCTTGTGGCCACATCTGGGGATTAGCACCACTCAGGAGTGAAACTCCATTTCTGCTGGTTGCTCACACAGCATCCCACTACTCCAGGTTCCAGTCCAGAGCCCCTATGTCTAACAGCTATGGTCTGCTTACTCCCGGACCCTGTTGCAATTTCCCTGGATACCTTCTTACCTCTCTGCTCTATCTTCTGCTCTCATGTTTTCCACCCCAAAGTCCCTCCTCCAAGGCAGTACTGCAGACTACTTAACTCCGTAGTCTCAAACACACCTCATTTCTCCCAGGGAGTGACTACAAAATACTTTCCCTACAGCCCTCTTCTGGTCTCAGTTTATTGCCTTTTTACAAGCGTGGCCTGACCCTTCCCAGCTGGGTTTCATCATTCATTAGCATTTCAGTCCCTGGCTCTCCCCCAGGTGCAGCCTGTCAGGTTAATTGTCCCAACAACCTGCTCTGCCTAATGTGGGTTGGACAATCCATCACAAATCTACATAAGTAACTGAGTATTATCTTAATCTAGATGTATGAGGAAATATTTATTGATACATGTGTGCATAGATGTGGCCAAATTCTGCTGAGTTACATCTTACACCACCATAATATGTGACATTACAATCCATATTCTTTATGGAAATATGCTTGTGATATGGATATGACATAACTGAGATGTACTTTATGCAAGATGACTCATGTAAGGTATCATTGGAAAGGTTATGGTTTATTGAATGTGTTTATCCAATTTGTATGCCTGTATCATTTTTGTATCTGAAGCTGGGAATATTGACCATGTCTCTGTAGTCCAAATGTGCTACGTTGGATGAGGCCAAACCATGTTAGTGGCTTAGTGAAGAAATGCACACAAGCATAAGGATTACCCCAGGGACTGTGTGCAATAGAAACCTCTCAGATAGTGCTACACAAGAGAACTGTTTGACCCAGGTCACACCAAAAAAGATTTCCAGCATGTGGGAGGAAGATATAAAAGAGGGACAATGGCAACCTGAGGGGGCCTCACTCTCCCTTCAACACCACACCTGATGAACAAAGACTGAACTGTGAGAAGTGATGGTCCCAGGCTAAGATCTTTAGCCTGTGTATGAAAACCTGGGAAAACCAAGGAAACTTGTGCCTTAAGAATCTCCAGCCTGTTTATCACTCAGGGTGAGAATTTGCTAATTTGTATCCTACCTATCCAGTGTGTTACACTTGGTTTGCAGCTTTTCATAGAATCATAGAATAGAATCATAGAATATCAGGGTTGGAAGGGACCTCAGGAGGTCATCTAGTCCAACCCCCTGCTCAAAGCAGGACCAATTCCCAACTAAATCATCCCAGCCAGGGCTTTGTCAAGCCTGACCTTTTGTTTATTTATGAAGGTAATCTTCTTTGTTCTGTTTGCCATCCCTTTAACCACTTAAAATCTACCTTTTGTAGTTAATAATAAACAAAATAAGTTTAACCCATTGTATGTAATTTCTAACTGGGGGGAGGCATCAAGAAGTTGTGCACATCTCACTTCACATTGAGGAAGAGGGTGGATTTTTATGAGCTTTCATGTGCAGATTTTTCATACAGTGCAAGACTGTTATTTTGGGTTTATCTCCCAAAGGGGTGTGCACTTGAGTGCTGGAGGAGTTCTCCCACACAGAGGTGACTTCAGTCTGGCTGCAGCTGGGTCGTGGCCCTACCTGTGTGTGTGGGTGCACGCTGCAAGAGGCCAGAGAGCCTAATTCAGCAAAACAGGGAGTGGGAATCCAGGCTGGTAGAGCAGGAGAGGCTCAGTGAAATCCCAGTACATCAGGTGGCATCCCAGAAGGGGGGTCCCACACGTCACAGTACGTTGTAGGATTTAACTTAAAACATAATTTGGCTCATAGGCACCCTGGGTCTGATTCTCCTCTCACTTATGTCAGCATAAATCAAATTCCAATGAAGTCAACAGATTTACAGTCATAAAACTGGTGTGAACAAGAGGAGAATTAAGTCCTATATATCTATATGAACATGTAGATATATAATATATGCCAGGTTGTGATGATTGGGGGAATCTAATATTTATGAATTGTGCTTGAAATTATGAACTTTGTATATCTCTTTATCAAGGTGCAAACTATTTTGTTTGTAAGAATGGTCTTTGTCTTCCCACTGTCCTTCTACTTCCATCTCGAACTAAAATTCCTAGGGTTGGTGGCACAGGGTTAACCAAGAGTAAAAAGTGACAGAGAGTCCTGTGGCACCTTATAGACTAACAGACGTATTGGAGCATAAGCTTTCGTGGGTGAATACCCACTTCGTCAGATGCATGTAGTGGAAGTTTCCAGCAGCAGGTATAGAATCAGGCAAGAATCAGTCTAGAGATAACAAGGTTAGTTCAATCAGGGAGGATGAGGCCCTCTTCTAGCAGTTGAGGTGGGAACACCAAGGGAGGAGAAACCGCTTTTGTAGTTGGCTAGCCATTCACAGTCTTTGCTTAATCCTGAGCTGATGGTGTCAAATTTGCAAATGAACTGAAGCTCAGCAGTTTCTCTTTGAAGTCTGGTCCTGAAGTTTTTTTGCTGCAGGATGGCTACCTTTACATCTGCTATTGTGTGGCCAGGGAGACTGAAGTGTTCTCTTACAGGTTTTTGTATATTGCCATTCCTAATATCTGACTTGTGTGTGAGGATAAAGTCACAGAGCTCAGCAACCAGTTGTGCTATGTACATCGGCCAAACTGGACAGTCCCTAAGTAAAAGGATAAATGGACACAATTATTTCAAATTTGGTGACAATATATACCTCCAGACCAGTGGCACCCCTATGGGCACCCGCATGGCCCCACAATATGCCAACATTTTTATGGCTGACCTGGAACAATGCTTCCTCGGCTCTCGTCCACTCACACCCAGGGCCAGCGCCAGGCACCAGCCAAGCAAGCTCATGCTTGGGGTGGCAGATTCTAAGGGGTGGCTTCCCTCCAATTCTTTTTTTTTTTTTTTTTTGCTTCACTGCTTCAGGGGGGCGGCAGCGGCGCAGAGGAGGGTAGTGCCCATACTGGGCTGGGAGCGGTCTGCACACTCTGTCTGCCCCAGCCAGTGCCAGGTCTGCAGCAAGCCTGGCAGGGCAGCCCAAGTCCTTCCCTCCCTGCCGACTGGAGCCCTCCTGGCAGGCGTCGCACGTGGCGAGCACCCCACTGAAGGAAGCCCTGGCTGCCCCCTTTGTCTCTCTCCCACCCGCTCCATCCCCCTCGCCCCGCTAGCTGGGGTGTGCACTCCACTGCCCGGAGCACGTCTGCAGCACAGGGAGTCCCCCTGCACTCTGGCTCCAGCCGCCCCACATGGTTATGGTTTTTTGGGGGGGGGGGCGCGCTTGGGGCGGCAAAAAAGCCAGAGACGGCCCTGCTCACACCCCTTCTCTACCTATGCTACATTGATGACATTGATGACATCATCTGGACCCAGGGTAAGGAGACTCTGGAAGAGTTCCACCACAATTTCAACAGCTTCCACCCCACCATCAACCTCAGTCTGGACCAAGCTACACGGGAGGTCCACTTCCTAGACACTATGATACAAATAAGTGACGGTCACGTTAACACTACCCTATACTGAAAACCCATCGACTGCTATGTCTAACTTCATGCCTCTAGCTTCCATCCCGGACACACCACACAATCCATCGTCTGCAGCCAAGAGCTGAGGTACAACTGTATTTGCTCCAACCCCTCAGACAGAGACCAACACCTTCAAGATCTTCACCAAGAATATTCAGAACTACGATATACACACAAGGAAATAAGGAAACAAATCAACAGAGCTAGACATGTACCCAGAAGCCTCCTGCTGCAAGACAACCCAAGAAAGAAACCAACAGAACTCCACTGGCCATCAGCTACAGTCCTCAGCTAAAACCTGTCCACCGCATCATCAGTGATCTACAACCCATCCTGGACAACGATCCCTCACTTTCACAGGCCTTGTGAGGCAGGCCAGTCCTCACCCACAGACAAACAACCAACCTTAAGCATATTCTCACCAGCAACCACACACCACACCATAGTAACTAACTCAGGAACCAGTTCATGCAACAAACCTCAATGCCAGCTCTGCCCACATATCTATACCAGCGACACCATCACAGGACCTAACCAGATCAGCCACAACATCACCGGTTCATTCACCTACGTGTCCACCAATGTAATATACACCATCATATGCCAGCAATGCCCCTCTGATATGTACATCGGCCAAACTGGACAGTCCCTACATAAAAGGATAAATGGACACAAGTCAGATATTAGGAATGGCAGTATACAAAAACCTGTAGGAGAACACTTCAATCTCCCTGGATACACAACAGCAGATTTAAAGGTAGCCACCCTGCAGCAAAAAAAACTTCAGGACCAGACTTCAAAGAGAAACTGCTGAGCTTCAGTTCATTTGCAAATTTGACACCATCAGCTCAGGATTAAACAAAGACTGTGAATGGCTAGCCAACTACAAAAGCAGTTTCTCCTCCCTTAGTGTTCCCACCTCAACTGCTAGAAGAGGGCCTCATCCTCCCTGATTGAACTAACCTTGTTATCTCTAGACTGATTCTTGCCTGCATATTTATACCTGCCTCTGGAAATTTTCACTACATGCATCCGGTGAAGTGGGTATTCACCCTCAAAAGCTTATGCTCCAATACGTTTGTTAGTCTGTTAGGTGCCACAGGACTCTCTGTCGCTTTTTACAGATCCAGACTAACATGGCTACCCCTCTGATACTTAAAGAGTAATTAACCTTAATGACTGCTCTAACTGAACAATTTGGTATGCTAAAGAGGGTTGCCTGAGAGCAAAACCAGTTCCACCAAGTTATCTACAGGGGCTGGGTTTAGAGAATCCCAAAACAACAGAACACATAAATCAGGTGTTATAAACTCAAGGGATCTCAGAAGACTCAGACACAAGCAGCTTGGCAAAAGAGAGGGAAAGAGGGGCATGCTTTTGCAGAAGAGAGGCCTTATTCAACTGCAGGACCAGAGCTGACATGGAGGAGAGAAGAGACAAAAGAGTCCTGTGGCATCTTATAGACTAACAGAAGTATTAGAGCATAAGCTTTGGTGGGTGAATGTGTCTGACGAAGTGCTCCAATACTTCTGTTAGTCTATAAGGTGCCACAGGACTCTTTGTCGCTTTTTACAGATCCAGACTAACACGGCTACCCCTCTGATATATGGATGAGAGAGAAACTCTGAATTCTCACTGTCTGAGCCTTTGAAAGCCCCTCCTGAGTCCTTGGCAGACTCGTAGCCTGCTCTAGTTGCAAATTTCTATTTCTGTGCCCCGGGGTGTGCGGTGTTTCCTATTGATTTTCCTGCACATCCTTGGACATCAGCTCTCTTTTCTTGGACATAAATTTGTGTTTCCCAGCACAACCTAAGTGTGTTTTTTTTCTTTCAGAATCACCTCACCACTTTCCCATTTGCCTTTTTTTTCTCAAAGACCCACGATCCTCTTTCACTACCATGGAAGCTCTGCATCAGTGTTCCTTTCTTAGTCTTACTAGAGTGGCATCACCCCCAGAAAAGGTTTTTCCAGCACTTTAAATGCATGTTTTCTAAAATTACATTGGTTTAAAGGGGGGACAACAGCATAGAAACAGACAGAAATCAACAGCAAGAAGCCTAAATGCAGAGGTTTACCCAACCAAGAGGGGGCTGTGCTAACCACGTTTTTATTTTTGTGCCAGAAGATAAGACGTTTTCTTAGGGAAACATGGGAGGTTTTACTGCATCATGAATAGACAATGTTCCCAAAAATATTTTTTTGTGAATCCTCCTGCATATATTTCTAAACACTCCACAAAATCCTTAGTCTTCCTTTGGCGCTTCCATCCCTAATAAAAAACTCTGGCAATCTCATTTATGGATCATGTACCATTCAGCTGTTTTTGGCTTCTAATCCCATGAAATCTGAATTTTAATCTGCAAGCAACTTTGTAATAGACACACATTTTGCATTTCAGTCACTAGAAGAGATGTTGCCGCGTTAATCTCAAAGGATCGGCATAGCAATTTTATCACATTTACTAAAAAATCCATACAGATTTAAGGTTGAGTTCTGGATTTAATTGAAGTAACCTTTTGTACAATCTAGCTTTAATGAAGTGCAATGAAGTTAAACTCCATGGGGGCCATTAATCTGAAACACTCCATTAAAAACAACTACAAGGGGAGTTTTTAATAAACAGTGTGAACTAATGCCCATGTGGAAAGGTAATTGAGAGAGAACTGGTGTCTGGGCCAGATTGTTATTAAATCCTGATCACAGGTAAAGCTGAAACCCCAAATGGCAAGCTGCCATGTGATTTATAGTGCCCTTCTCTTCCCAGCCTTAAAAGAAAAGACTAAGTTTAATAATAAAAAAAATCCTGTGACTAAGCTATAAAATAACTGAGCAATTACTTAGAATAATTTATACAGTGCAATACACTGACCTTGCTCTAAGCATAAAATCTACAAAATAACTTCTGTAATAAAATTGTGAACTACTAAAAGGACTAAAGGTTTTAACCATTTTTATTGTGCAGAGCCTGAGGGAACTATAAATACACATTACACTCTAATAGGCGGGCTTAAGAAAATTCATAATTTTTTAATCTTAAAAAAAGCTTCTCAGAAGTCTGATGGAGCTGGTCAAATTACAAAGCACCAGTTCATAGTGTTGTATTTTAAAAGCTCTTAAAATGATACAAAGCTTCACGGTTTCTAAGATGGTTTGTATTTAATGTCTGAACCCCTCCTACCTCTGGTCTTATTCTTCCAGGGAACAATTTAAAAAGGGACAGAAAATTCTAATGTCAAAATCCATGACCAGTCTGGCTTATATTTTTGTAGATTATACTTTTAGGAATGAAGAAAATGGTGCAATTAAGATCTTGAAAGGTACAGTGGTGAAAGCATTAATTTAAGTTATCTAAGCAATTTCAGCTAGGCTAAGAATGGTTACATGTTCTGTTTTTTTGCTATAACTGTAGCTTGTTGGTAAAATAGTATGACCATACAATGGTCATTTCACTATCTCTCAGACATCTGTAGTCAACTGTTAATGGTACATGGATCAGGGAGAAATAGATATGAGAGGGCTGGGAAATAGTAGGAGCTAGAAATCATGGGGTTGTTTCAATGTCTGTTGAAGTCAATAGGAGTTTTTCCATTGTTTTAATGGGCAATGGATCAGTCCCTAGATCAGTGTCAGTTTGTCTCTGGATATGTATCGATGGTTTTATCTAGCTATAGAAAATAGATTTTAAAGCCTTCCAACATCTATTATTTACATGACCTGTCAAGGTGTATGGTGCTGTACAAATGGGAAGAAAAAAGTCCCTGCCCTAAAGTTCCTAAATGACATGCTGAGTAAGATGATTAACATAATAAATAATGAACCACAGTGTGTGTGTGTGCGGGGGGGCGGGGGGAATGGGAAGGAAAACAAGGAGACAACAGAAAAAGAAAAGGTAATCTGCTCTGGGGAGAATGTTATCATGAAGATGTCCGATTATTTCATTTATTTTTCTTTCAGGCTTATCTTGGCTCTAAGTTTATTAGGGTTTTTTGTTTGTTTGTTTGTTTGTTTGTTTGTTTGTTTGTTTGTTTGTTTGTTTGTTTGTTTGTTTGGGGTATTTTAATATTATAACCAACCATGGGAAGGAGAGAAGATGGCACTAAACTGAGATTAGTGGCAGGATGCTGGCCAAAGGACATATATTTGGGGAATGGGTTTGGAGGAGATAGGGAGGTCACGTGATACACAAGTAGAGGAAGCCTGTTCCATAGCTTGGGAGTAATATTAAGAAATAAAGGCTTGGAGTCAACAAAGAGAAGAAAAAAGTGTTAAGGACAGAGGGTAGGCAGAGCACAGAGAAGGGCTGGGCATGGGTCGTTGCTTGCACTGTTCCAGGAGAAAAGATCTCTGGATTCTAAACCCCAATATGTTTTAGCAATGCTTCCAAACCATGACTTCCTGTGGAAATGGCGGTTTGAGATTATTTTACATTGACATGACAAAGTGCACAACATTATACAGACAATGGTGCTTGCCAGGCGTAGAATCCAGAACCTCGCTGACGGTGGGCATACATCGCTTCTATGCTTTGGATTTATAAACTCTGTTCTAAACTAAAAGCAGTATTTTTGGAGTGTTCTGTGACTTGGCACACAGGAAGCAGATGTTTGGAAAGGAATGCAGCAATGGTAACCTTTTGTGAAAGCTTGCTCGAGATAACCCTACCAAAAGGAGGGCAGTGTAGCTCAGCAAAAGAAGAAAAGCAAATTCCTTTATTATCAATATGGTGATAATTCAGTTTTACAGCAGATGCCATCCAGAAGACTCTAGTTTGTGTGCAGCATAAATGAAAGTCAGAAATGATCAACAGTTTTGCATTCAACAGAAAGTGTGTATCAAGATACAGTCTAACTTGGAAGGGTGCCTGTGTGTACATGACCCTCTGCTTGTATATCAGCGACACTCCCTACCACTCTCGCCAGTCACCCCTTCTATAATCATACAGATGTGATGCCAAAATAAAGAATTGTAATATGTCTGGTTACTATTTCAAAGAGGAAATATCATCCCCAAATAGGCTAATTATAGTATACTGACTAAGCTAGTCAGAAAACATGCATGTCAGCACATTCACAAGCACCAGTCATTTCAACTGCATACTTTTTAGTTTTCTCCTCTATGTACACTTTCAGCTGTACACCATAATCATAGAAATGTAGGGTTGGAAAGGGCCTTGAGAAGTCATCCAGTTCAGCTCCTTGCACTGAGGCAGAGCCAAGTAAATCTAAACTAACCTGTTCTTTTAAAACCTCAAATGACAGGGATTCCACAGCCTCCCTTGAAAACCTATTCCAAAGCTTAACTATCCCTTATAGTTAGAACGTTTTTCCTAATATTGAACCTAAATCTCCCTTGCTGCAAATTAAGCCCATTACTTCTTGTCCTACCTTCAGTGGACATGGAGAACAATTGATCAAACAGTTCTCTTTCTAACAGCCTTTAACATATTTGGAGACTGACCCCCCTCAGGTCGTCTTTTCTCATGCCCAGTTTTTTTTGTTTTTTTTTTAAACTTTCCTTATAGGTCAGGTTTTCTAAACTTTTTGTCTTTTTTTACTAAATGGCAGTGGGGGGATGGTATCCTATAGGAAATAATTAATAGCAATAGATCAGGCCTGCACAACATGCGGCCCGCGTGGGCCCACTGTGCGGCCCGTGGGCAAGCGGTGGGGGGCGGTTTCCAGGTTCACCTCCTGCCCGGAAGGTGGGGGGGTAGGAGGCAACCTCAGCCCCGCGCGCCACGCTCTGACCGCCCTGACAGTCAGAAGCGCGGCTGCCGGGTTCGCCCCCTGCCGGGGCAGGGGGGCCCGACCTCCCCCACCCCTGGGCAGGGGGCGAACCCGGCAACCGTGCTTCTGACTGTAAGGGCGGTCAGAGTGCAGCACGCAGGGATGTGAGGTCGCCCCCTGCACACGCGTCTCCGTCTCCCGCTCCTCCTGCCTGGCGTCCAGCGTCTCTTCTGGGGCTGCTGAGGCGGGAAGCGCTGGGCACGAGGTAGAGCCGGTAAGTCCGAGCGAGGGGAGAGGCACCCGGCCTGGGCTCGAGCCGCAGCTCACGGGGGCTGGGGTCAGGGGAATGTCCAGCTCAGAGGGGCTGGGCTCGGAGCTGAGGTCAGGGCTGGGGGGGGGGATGGGGTCAGGGGGGTGTCTGGCTCAGAGGGGCTGGGCTCAGAGCTGGGGGTCAGGGCTGCTGGGGGATGGGGTCGGGGGGTGCTTAGTTCAGAGGGGCTGGGCTCGGAGCTAGGGTCAGGGCTGGGGGGGGCTGGGGTCAGGGGGTGTCAGGCTCAGAGGGGCTGGCGGTCAGGGGGGTGTCCGGCTCAGAGGGGCTGGACTCGGAGCTGGGGGTCAGGGCTGCTGGGGGATGGGGTCGGGGGCTGCTCAGCTCACGGGGGCTGGGCTCAGCTAGGAGTCAGGGCTGTGGGGGGATGGGGTTGGGGGGGTGTCTGGCTCAGAGGGGCTGTGCTCGGAGCTGGGGGTCACGGCTGCTGGGGGATGGGGTCGAGGGGTGCTTAGCTCAGAGGGGCTGGGCTCGGAGCTAGGGGTCAGGGCTGGGTGGGGCTGGGGAGGGAACAGGGTTCGGCGGGGCTGGGTGGCGCTGGGGGGGGAGGGGGGCCTATTTCAGCACGGCCGAGGGGTTTCGGCCCTCAGCTATTTTCTTTGGAGTAATATGGCCCTCGCCGCTTTACGAGTTGTGCAGGCCTGCAATAGATGAACATTCTAAGACATCCGTAGACTATCCCAGAGGCCAAAGTAGAGCATTGTGAGGAATGGCACTCATTTTACTCCTTGTACCTTGTTACTATTGCATTGTACACACATATACTCAAAACGATGTATGCAAATTTACGCAAACCTGTTCTCATTCTTTACTATAAGGATTTGTTGGCAACTGAAATATTCAGTCTTAAAACTGGAGTTTATTGGAAGTTTTATTCATTTTTAAAAAGTGAGCCCTCATTTTATGCATTAAAAAAAATCTGTAAAAAAGGGATAAACAGTAAAGTGGCAAAGTTTTCAGAGGCTACAAAATTATTCAAGATAGTCTAAAGCAGACTGAAGAGATTCAAAGGGGTCTTACAAAACTGGGTGACTGGACAAGAAAATGGCAGATGAAATTCAAAAACTTGATACATGCAAACTAATGGCCCTGTAGATGTGGCTGGGCGGGGCCACTTGGGCCCACAGCTACTCCTTAACCCCTTGCTCACCACTGTGGGGTTTGTATATCCCATCACAAATTCACTCTACATACAAAGTGATGGGGTCTAAATAAGCTGTTACCACTCAGGAAAGATCTTGGAGTCATTTTGGATAGTTCACTGAAAACATCTGTTCAATGTGCAGTGGCAGTCAAAAAAGCTAATAATGTTAGGATCCATTTAGGAAAGGGATGGTCTAAGACCGAAAATATCATGCCACTATAGAAATCCAGAGTACGCCCACACCTTGAATACTGAGAGAAGTTCTAGTTGCCCCACCTCAAAAAAGACATTAGAATTGAAAAAGTACAGAGAAGGGTAACCAAAATTATTAGGGGTATGGAACAACTTCCATATGAGGTGGGATTAAAAAGATTAGGACTGTTAGGCTTGGAAGAGAGACAACTGAGCGATGATATGATAGAGGTCTATGAAAATCATTAATGATTTGGAGAAAGTAAGTATTATTTACTCCTTCACAGAACACAAGAACCAGAGGTCACCCAATGAAATTAATAGGAAGCAAGTTTAAAAAAAGAAGAAGCAGCATTTCTTCATATAATGCACAGTAAACCTGTGGAATTCACTGCCAGGAGATGTTGTGAAGGCCAGAAGTATAACTAGGTTCAAAAAATAATTACACAAGTTCATGGAGTACAAGTCCATCAATAGCTATTAGCCAAGGTGGTCTGGAATGCAATCCCATGCTCTTTTTGTCCCTAAATCTTAGACTGCTAGAAGCTGGTAGTGGAAAACAGAGGATGAATCACTTGGTAAATTGCCCTGTTTGGTTCTCTCCCTCTGAAGCATCTGGAACCGACCACTGTCGGAAGACAGGATACTGCGCTAGATGGACCATTGGTCTGGCCCAGTATGGTCGTTCTTGCGTTCTCATGTGTGTTTGTCCTTCATTTATAGTGCTTTGTCATTTATTTTTAACGTAAGATGTATATTGCACTTTTTACTCTTGGTAGGATGGTAATTGGGTCATTCTAATAATAAGCATATAACTAAGTCAAGGCCTAAATTCTAAGTCCATTCCTGTTCAACAAAGCACTTAAGCATGTGCCTAGAGTTAAGCACATGCTTAAGTACTTTGTTGTATAGGGATGGACCAAAACATAAATGCTTTGCTGAATTGTATTTTCAAGTTCTGCCACATGACTTTTCCTATGCTAAATTTGTCATGCAATGTAGCCATTCCATAAAGGTTAACTGTGGTTAATGGTATTGGTCCAGTTTCTCAGCTAATGGGTAGTGGTGTAACTCATTGACATTAAGGGAACTATGCGAGTTTACATCAGCTAAGGAACTGTCCCAGTGTCTCTATTTGGAAAGTACACTTGCTCTGTAAAGTCTATAGCAAAGGAGCTGACGATCTACTGATGTCTTTGAAAATTCATCTGTTGCTATTATTTCCTTAGGAAGAATCCTATAGGATACCATCCCCCCCCAAATCATTTGCCTTCCCTACTTCCCCACAATAATTTTCACAGGCTGTGTGTAGCGCTGCCCCAACTTTGATCTGTAAGAGACAAATGGGGCTTTCAGCAGGACCCATCAACAAATCTTCAAGCTGTTGCCTAAAGAAATTTGTTGAGAATACCACAAGCCACTTCTTTCTCGCAGGTCCAGTGAGACCTGGTCTGCTACTGCCAGAAATGAAGTCACTCTTTATTGCATTGCTCTGCCACTAGAGCATCAGGTTAGCCCTTTTGCATCATTTTATAGATGAAAAGGCATTGATTAAGATGATGTCTTCTGGCCAGCTGTTATCAAAGTCAAGTTAGTATCCTGTCTTGGCCTGGATTTCTAAAAAAAACCTCTGATTTTTTTAATTGTAATTTATATTTCAGGTTTACAAACCTAAGCTAAATTAAACTCTGCAAATAATTACTAGCCCATTGAAGAAATTCATACAAAATCTGTACTCAGAAATGAACCCATTAGAGTGTACATACAGTAAGAGGCATTTAGACATCAGCTATTCTAGAAGTGTAATTCTCCCTTTTTCCTTCCTATATACAAGATTCATTGCCCCTTAGCACAAGGAAAATTACCTAAGTTTTCCATTTAAACCTAACTGCCAGGCAACCCTCAAGACAAATGAATGGAAAAAAGTATAAACCTCTTTCCGTCTTATAAAATCCCATTGGCCTTTTTCTGAAAGGAACTTGGCCTCTCTGGAATGGTTAAGACAAAGTATAAAAATAACATATTTCATTCCTTGGCAATCTACAAAATTACTACTTTAATCCATTTGCAGAACTAAATGTTGTTCTTATCAAAGGCAGATAACCCAGCTGAAGCAAGGCTGGCTTATGAGATTCATTATCCGCAAGCTACTTTAAGTAAATGGGTGATGGACATGCCTTCCAATTCTGCACCGTCATGTGAAGGAGTTAGATCTGCGGATAAATCTCGACAAAGGCTTTCATTGACCTGACAATACATTCTATGCGGCATGGCTCCAGAAATATTTAATGCCTGTAAATATGTGCTGGCCGGTATTGCAGTTTCAGAGCACAATGTACAATGAAGACAGTGAAAATGTAATAAAAAGAAAATCTTATCTTTACTGCCCCCTGCAGGCTATAGTGACTTTAGTTTTATGCAGCTGAACAGTCTTTATGAGGTAAAACTTTTTTTAAATGATCTTTAATTTAGGACAGCTTCTTTTAAACAAAAAACTTACAAAGGAGCATGAATCTATTGTGCATGAAATTCAGGTTGTAGCTTTGATGGCTTGATTAGTGAAATGCACTAATCAGTTGTCACGGTTGCAAGTAACTGAAAGATACATAGTGAAACTATCCACTAAGTATTATAGAATCACATAAATTGTACTATTCATATTAGACAGCTCTTTAATAATTTAAGCATTGTTTCTCATTTTGAAAAAGAGCCAGAATCTATCACTTTGGGTCATTTTTCATCTCCCACTAAGTCAGTGTTTCGTATTACTTTTGTCCAGTTAGTGTAATTTCATTTTTCCAAGCTAAATCTCATTTTATTATTTTTGCCCATGTTCCTTATCTCTGTATTTTTCTGTCTCATTACTATTTGCAATTCTTTACAATTTAGTATCATCTTCATATTTCTTAATGTGTTTACTCCCTCTTCTAACGCTTGTATAAATGGTTAATTAACCTGGGCTTAGAACAGTCTCCGAGGTGCCCACCAGACAATTCTCCCTGTTTAATACACTGTCATTTATAATCTTCCTTTGTTTATATTCCTTCAGCCAGTTTTCAGTTTGCATGACTGTTCCTATCCAAGCAAATCTGAATTAATGTCTCAAGTAAGTTTTAATATAGTATAATATCACCTGATTTATTAAAATGCAAATACCTACTCTGTTCTCTTCATCCACTAATATTCTACTTCTATCAAATCAAGTTTGTCTGGCAAGATTTAGTCTTTATGATATTACCTTGTTTATTACTCATTGTTCTATTAATTACTATCATTTTGGCAAGGACCCTAAGTCTGACAGCGCATGCCTTTAAAATTTGGGACAAAAAGCACCCAGCAAGGAATACAACAAAATCTGTAGAAGATCTTGAAACAGATAGATGTTCAGTGACTGTCATTTCCAGAATACCTTTTTTCCTTGAAAACCCCTTGGCCCTTAAACTTTTCTTTTATTTTTCAGAATTCCAAATTAAAAAACATGGCAAAGACCAACATTAACCATATAAACATAAAAGAAAATCAGTTTGTATCTATCCCTGGGTGTAAGAATGCTATTTACATCTTGCATACAAAAACATGGGGTGAAAGCTTGAGATGTTTGCTATTAACCTCATTTAGGTAGTGATTACATTCCTCATCCCTAAATTCTGGCTGCCACAGCTGTGTACCCTGACATCCATTTCAAATTCTGAACTATATTTTATTCTAGTCTGGAACCAAATTTTAAATTTTATTTTACATTTATGCTTCCCAAGTTCTCTGTTCTTCTTTCCTTAATTCATTTCATTTTTTTCCTTGCTTCCCCCCTCCTCAGTCTAAGGTCTTGTCTACATAGACCCAATGAGCACTACAGTGGCATGATTCCCGAAGTGCATTAATGTGGTGCATATTAATTGGTCCATATAGACCCACCTGGTGTGCACTAAAAGTTCCCTACTGCACTTTAACTTAGTGCTGTTTAAATAGTACCATATTAAAGCATACTAGAGTACTTTATTGCATACCACACGACCTACAGGGACCACTTAATGAGCAACATATTAATCAACTTTAGAATTTACAGCCCTGTGGAGCACATTATCCTACCATGAAGACAAGCTAGAAATCTCTCCTCCATCCCCTTCATTCTCCTCTTCCTTCAGTGCTCCCTGTCATATTTCCTTTCATTCTTCTTCTCGGTCCTGAAATATATTTTGTACATCTCGCCATGATGGTCACTTATGCAGGGTTTGATCCCGCTCTTTATCTCCATTGAAGAATTTTGTATAACCTGTTTGTTTGATGTGCATATAAATGACACATCATGTATTTTCCTAATGTAGACATACTATTGAAATGACAATTGGGAAAGACAGAGAAACTCAGTATGGTGACCAAAAAACACAAAACTACTATTGGCCTACGTTTTGGACAGCTGAGGTCATTACAAGTGGCAAGATCACAAGTGAGGTATGCAGGTTATCTCAAACAAGTCCAAATAAAACCTTTATAGGACTACAAACTATCATGTATTTTGCTTACAGCACAGTATAGAGAAAATTATTTAAGTTCTAAAATTGTTTGCATTATATTTTAATCCCTCCACCTCAAAAGACAAGTTACCCTAGAGCCTGATCCAGCAAAACACATGCTTAACTTTAAGCATGTGACCAGTTCCAGTTAAATGGGACTTAAAATTAGGCCCATGCTTAAGTGTTTTGCTGGACACTTTGTTACCATGCATAGCCTTGTACTGATGGAAATATTAGAATAATTACACTTCAAGGGAAGTATAATGTAACTATATATGATTAGACTTCCTGAGTCAAATAATTTGACAAGCTAAACATAGTAACTTCAGAAATAAATTTGTAGGTGAAGGTAAAGCAGTTAAAGGGGCAAAATAAGTGCAGTTTATCATGTTTGCTCAGCTTATGACATGGTTACAGAAAAAAGGCATGCATAACACATGTGGATGTTACCACATATGCCAGAAAATTAGGTTTGATATTATATTTCATAGATATGGATATTACATTTTTTCCAGTGTTCTGATCCAGTTTTTAAGATGTGCCAGACAGAAAGCTACAAATAGGATGCTGTTTGATCTGATTAGGCTGGAATGGAAAGTTTGATTCCTCTCCAAAGTATTCTAATAGGTAACTTGAAATGTGTCAAAGGAGCTTCCATCTCTTTTGTTTCTATCAAGCTGTCCAATTTTCTGATTTCAATGGGCTTCCTAACTACCCTGTCTTTGAAGCTTGTTTGTTGTTTTGGGTTTGGGTTCTCCCCCCAATGATTATTTTAGCAGACTTCCAGCCTGGAGAGTGGTTCCCCATTTGGGCATGAACTGCTAGGGCTGATCGATATAAATGTCCAGGCAGGAGCAGCAGCAGCAGCAGCAGCATTAGGCTACAATATAAGCACAGAGAAAAATCACTGGGATTACAGCTTTAGCATTATACATTACAGCAAATCTATAACCACAGTCTTAATTGATATTCTGGCAACTCTACTGGTCACAATGTCTATGTATCTAGTACAATTAGAAATGTAATAAGGAGGTATTTATAAGAGGAATTAAATTTCAGTATAGTTTCATCAAGACAATCAGTTCAGTGAAATCTTTTACTATGTGAGCACTGACTATTCTTGATCCATTCTTCCTCTTTTTTAAAGAAATATGTAACTTACAACTGGTACCACTTTATCTTCCTTATTTTGGGGAGACACTTACTGAAGTTCACCTTAAACAACAACCACCACCACCACCACACACATTCATTTTCGTTCCTCTTCCTATTATACCCACTTAGGCATCAGTCTTGGCTCACAGGAGACATGTCTGAATACAAGATGTAAACTGTGTTTTGAAAAACCCAGCACTGATTTTAAACTTTTCTAGGGAGATGTGAGGGGGGCACCAGTTTTTTACTATATCAGCCAGTAATAATGTGGTTTATGACCAAAACAAGGGGTTTGAACTTTGAGAAGGTGCCCTGAGGAACAGCACATGGCGCATGACTTATGCCAGGCCACACCGCAATTCATTTAAAGGCAAATCCCATCTTTCACGGCAAGCCTGAGTATCACAGGATGAGCAGGTGGTCTGTGAGGATGGAATTGTCTCTCAGGGCAATTCACAGTGGCTACCGCAGTCTCAGTGCTGCCGTAACATCTGCTAGTGTTTGTCCCCCTCTGTGGGACAGATGGCCAGTGAATCTGTGTGGCTCCTTCCCCTATCTGCCTCAATATCTTCTTGAATTAAGGGGTGTAAAAAATCCACAGAACTGGATTCTATGATACACCAAAGCTTCCAGACCCCCATCCCCTTCCTCTTTTCTTTCTCTATAAATAGATAGACAGAAGTTTTACTGAATGATTGGCACATCCAACAGAGAGAAGTGGTTTTCTTTAGACATAGACAAGCACATCCACACAGTAATGATGGTACATAGCTCCACAATGACACAAATGTAAACATGCCAAATTCTGTTGAGATTGTTTTCAAATTAGGAAGCTTGACATACACCATATGTAAAGTTTGAATTTTTCAGTTAATCCTATATCTCCTCACACTATATCTACACTTGGATGATTAGATTTTTAATCAATCAGCAAATAATCAATTTCAATGCACACACAAATTGACAAATTATTTCCCTCAATAATCAAAATTTACAGATAGGCAAAGAAAGAAAAATGCTGCTTGATAGCTTAGTTTGATTTAAGGTTATTTACTTTGTATATTTTGACATGTGATGTTGACAATTTGTGTTTTGATTGTTATAAAGATTTAACTTTTTGGATCTTAACATCTATTGTCATTAAATAATTGTCATCTGACTCCCACATTATATGACCCCCGCCCATAATTCCCCTGAGAGTTTAAATTAAAAAAATGTAAATGCTTACAAATAAAAATTCTGTCAATTATAAAAAAATATTCTGCCAAGCCTAAACCTCTTGATGAGAATTATTACTTCTCATTATAATTGGCAGTCTCTGAAAGAGAAAGTCACCTTCTCTGCTGATATCTCCATCAGCAAAGAGAACCAAGCCTGGTTTTGATGACCATATTTACAAGTGAAATCATATAAAATAGCAGCAAATGTTGCAAGCACAGGAATTTTTTTAGTGTAACTTGCCCCCTAATGTCAACAAACATGCTATTATTCAACTCTGAGCAGTGTGATTTATTCCTTTTGAACCCTATGTACTGTTTTGTGTTCTGGACTGTCTCTCTAATGCAAAAATGAGAAAGAATCCCCCCCCCACACACACACACACTGTGTTAGTAATGACATTGAAAGTCTTTCAACAACAATCGCGGCATTATTGGCCAGTCATCTCCCTTAGGAAGGAAAAGATTGCATGTTTACCTCTGCATTATTTACATCCATTCCAAATCCAATAGCACTGGCTTCATCATAGACACAATTAACATCCACAGCTATTCTCCCTTATTGCAAAAATTACTACAGTGTTCAATAGTAATATTCTAATCCACTGTTGAATCTTTATTGCAAGTTGCAGAGCTTTGGACCAAATATTGTAGAACTTTTGCAAGAAGGGTTGAGTTTGACACCTGGAAACGTTTTTTCTTTTTGTGGTGAAAACTAATCAAGTTTTTAAGTGAGGGCAAATACATTGCGTGTTTTACTATCACCTCTGTATCCCCTCCCATCTCATGACTCATGACTACAATCACCTTTTTTCCTTTATTCTCATCTGACTCTTTTCATTCTGCCTTTAATCGTACTAGTGTTTCCTCTACTCTAACAAAATAAAGAACACCCTCAATTCTTCCTACTTCTCTACCTAGCACCCCATTTCATGCCTCCTGTTTTCTTCGATCCCTCTTGGGCTTGCTATTGATACGCTCAAATTCCTCTCCTCTAATTCTCGTTTGGATTCCCTGCCCTCTTGCTTTGACAAGTACCACTCCGAGGCTAGAACTCTCTGATAATCTGCTTCTGTTGACTCCCGCAGGTATCTTCTCCAATCTGATCCTCCATGATCTGTCCACTGCCTTTGAGAGAGTCAACCACTATTAGAGCTAATCAAAAAAAAATTAACAAACATTTCTGTTTCAATGAACATGTCTCAGGTCCAAGATGGAATTTCTAATTGGGGATTATGACCAGGTGCTCGACTCACCCCTAGGATGGTGCTTCCTCCTGGCCATTCTGGGGATTAGCGTCACAAGGTTGACATCCCTTCCCACAGATGCGCACCATCACTCTGCCTCTCTCTCTGGATCTGCAGCACCTCTCTCACTCCATAAGCTGCTGCCATCTCTTCATGACTCAGCCCTCCAGCCAAGTCTCTTTATGCATTTTCCCCTTCCAGGGTTTAAAGTCTTTTCAGGAATCTTAGGCAGTCCTCCCATTGCCATTTCCTCAGTCTTAGGCAGTCTTCTCACTCAGTGCCCCACAGTATCACAGCCTCAGTGACTGGTAGGGGAACCCAGGTCCCCCCCCTACTCTGGTGTCCTAGTCAGGGACCATCTAGTCAGGGATGAAAGTCTGTCACCTTCTAGACCTGACTGCCTTTCCCTGAGCCCTTTCCTTACCATCTTGCACTCCCTGGGTTTGCCAGCCTCCCCAACTCCCAGGGAGTAACTGTAGAGGCTACCTATCCCTACACCCCCCCCCCCGATATAGATATATCTCACACACAGCCACTCTGCTTCCAATTTCCTGGCTTTATAAACCCAGCCCAGCTCCTTCCTCCTCAGCTAGGCTTCTTCACACAGCCAAGGAATTACTCAGCCACCTGATTCCCGTTAGCTGTGGCCAGTTGGGTTAATTAGCTCCATCTCAATCTGCATTAACCCTTTCAGGGCAAGGGTGGGGTAAACACACCAGGGAGAAGGAGAGACTCCAGAATAGCCAGGTGGTTGGGGCACTCCCTTGGCATGTGGGAGACCCAGATTCATTTAGAGCAAATACTTGAACCTCCTTCTCCCACATCCAAGTTGAGTGCACTAGGCTATTGACTATTTTCTCTCATGTTTTTTTGAGAGAATTTAAAAAGATCTCATTTTCCTTCCAACATGGAAGAAAACAAATTTTGAAACCTCAACATTTTTTGCAACATTGAATTCTGGTTTTCCAGCCAACCCTAATCACTATATTATCAGCACCCTCTTCCCTGGGCTTTTGGGTTTCTTTGCTTAGATAGTTCTTCTCCTAACTCTCTGATCATTGGCCTTTCAACATCTCACTTGGTGGTGCCTCCTCTTCCCTGCTCCCATATTCTGTGTCCCTTGCATCTCTGTCCTTGGACCCCCTTCACTTCTCCCCTGAAACCCAATTCATGGGTGACTTAATCCACTCACATGGCTTCATTTATTCTGTCTACAGTGATGACTCCCAAATGGACCTTTGTTACCCCAAACTCCATTCACTCATGCTTCTGCAGCTGCCTGTGATGGATTTGGAGTTGCTCTATAATAATTTATGAATATTGTATGTTGGTTATTGGGATGTTTAGTGTATGAATATATTGGGCTAGTTTAATAGGGGGAGTTAATAGTCAAGAACACAAGAGATAAAAAAAACCAGTGAAATTTAAAAAGGAACACTCTCAAGAGAGGGAAGAAAGTTGTTCAGGGGAACCAGACTATGTCAGAGGCACCTGCTGGGGTATCTGAAGAAGTTAGACCTGCCTAGGTTACAATCAGGGATGGCAAGCCTTTAGATAAGATAGACATTCATGTAGACTATTGTTTTAAAAACCCATTTTCTCAAAATATCTTGTTCCTACTGTGAAAAAAAAACAATACTTTGTTTTAACAAGGCTGTTTTGTCATTGCATGCCACTGGTCACAGATTCCCTAATGGAGGAACTGCAGGTATTTGAACTCAGCTGGACCTTCCGGGCAAGCACAGTTGCTACACTGGGTGCCGTAGCTCAGGGGCTGGTCTAAGAGTGGGAGAATTGCAGAATTCCACCCCAGGAGAGTTCTGGCTAGGACCCCTATGCACTATAGGCATATAACAAGTAGAAATAACAATAATAAAGACATGCCTGCCATCTGAGGGGATGCATTCAGAGAGGGACAGAGGTGAAGCTAGCCCTTAAATGTGACAGGACCACTCTGAAGCGTCTTCCTGGATATCCAGCTTCCAAACAAAGAGAGGCTACCAAGAAGCATACTTAGCACTAAGCACACCACAGACACTTCCAGTGTTTTAATCCTCCTTGTCCCAGAACCCCATCTTCTTTTGTTTATTGTTTTCCTGTTGTGTGATGTGACTACACTATAGCACCCCCTACTAAGACACTGCAGGCACTCTGTGCCTCAGTTTCCCTTCTCCCAGGGCCCCTTAAGAAATCTACACCATCTAAAAGAGTCTATGACAAATTTCCCCAGGAGGGGTTTTGCTTTAATAAGTACAAATAAACTTGAGCTAAAGTCTTTCTCCTCAGGCAAGGGATGCACAGCCCTCCTCCTTTGGACCCGTGGTTCTCAGTCCTATCCTTCCAGGTCTGTAGTCTCTCCCCTTGGCTCAATGGTCTCTAGGAGCACCTCTCCCTGAGGAGAGCTTGTATCTCTCTCAGCACCTCCTCTTCAACTGAGCACAGATGGTCTTTTATCAGGCCCAGGTGCTCATTATTCCATTAACTGCCTTGTTCCCCTTAAATGAGCTCATCACAGCTAGCCTGGGCCTGGACTCCCTTTAAAAGGGCTAGCAGCCCTGTGATACTTCCATTGCTATATTAAACATCCCTCACGATATTAAATAAAATAACCGATCCGTGCCAAAGGGACTTTGTCTGTAAAGTTCCAGGCATTCATGTAAGGTTATGTACATTTTTAAATAATTAAATAAAATATTGAGCTTAATATGTAATGAATTGTATTATATTCAAAGGGGTCATTGATGTCCTTTATTTTTTCCTTCAGAAGGGAACAGGGGTATTTCCCATGCTGAATGCCAGGTATGATAGCTGTTGGATACTGTACTGTACTGTAAGCATGTGTTACTCTAAATGACAGACAATAAAAGCTACCCTTTCTTTGCCTTTAATTTACTCTTTTATTCCTAAACTTTGAGATTATTGTATTGGGGGTTTTGATATTGTTGATACAATAGTCTGACATTAGGTCTCTTAGTAATACAGACATGCTACATGCTAAAATAAAGGAGGGTAGCACAAACACCCTAGCAAATGATCTGACCCTAAAGGTAAAAAATAAGAAAGAAGCCATCTAACATTTTCAAATTATAATTAGGCTGAAATAATCAATATCCAGATCACCAGCTTGATATTAGAAAAGATGTTATCAAATTCTTCAACATTCTGGCTAAGATAGAAATGTCTGTTATGATATAAATACAGTTCTTTTCTGCTATAAAAAATAACAGTGTGGGCATGTATACTGTTGTGCAGTCAATGCTTGCCTGATCTATGCAAATCTCTTCGATATACAAAATTGGTCTCTATATCTCAGAAGAACAATTCTTCCTATGAGATTTCTGGTGCTTCCTGCTTCCGGTTAGGTGGAAATGATATAGGAACATGTTCGTTTGGGGCATTTTCAGTGCTCCCACTTCCAGCACCAGCCATAATCAGGCAATGCAGAAAATCAGATATATACCTACATATTTTTAAAGTTATACACCATTTTTGAGCTTCAAGAAAGGCTCACTTTGGGTTCACACTAAATGAACCCAGCCAGGCAATTCTTAGAAGCACAGAGGACCTCAGACATGCTGCTACTCAACATCTGCATTATGGTTAACCCAGTCACATATATATGGTTTAATCATTTAGATTTTAAAATACAAAAAAAAGACATCTAACAAAGGCTTTCAGCACCCTAACATCATTAATTATTCAATAAAATCCCAGCAGTATTAGTTATTTCACAGAAATTCAGCTAGATACCTACAGAGATTCCTTGCCAACCCTGTATCACTCATGCCCTCAGCTCTCTCCAAAAACCCTGTGAAACTGATGTATTTTAAAGAGTGGCTAAAGGTCACCAAATTTTGGACCAAGACAGGGAACAAGTTCCAAGTACTGGAGCCCTCTGCCAGCCACCTCCTCTCTTTTATGACTGCATCATTTCACTTGTTCCCCTTTCTCAAGCACATCAAGTTCAAGCTACTTCTCACCTTTCAGGTCCTCATCACTCTGCCCTCCTTGGCTTAGCTAACATTATTTATTTTTGTGTCACACCTTGTCCCCTGTGCCCCACAAATGACCTCAGCTGCATGCCCATTTGTCTGCTTTTTTCAAATCTTTTCACACTTTCTTGCATGCCTGGAAAGCACTTCCTGAGCTGATTTGTGCAGGGCCCTCATTCGTTCAACTCTTAAGACCATTTCTGCCACAATGCCTACACTAAATTAGACAACTGAGAGTATGTCTACACTGGAGGTGTAATTTTCAGCTTAGGTAGACATACCCGCATTAGCTCTGATCAAGCTAAGATGCTAAAAATAGAAGTCTAGCTATCGTGACACAAGCAGCAGGAGGGGCAAGCTGCCTTGAGTATGATCCTGTCTGAAACCCTAGTACATCCTCAGGCAGCTAGCCCATCCCACCACTTGCAATCACCTGGCTAGACTTCTATTTTTAGCATGCTAAATCAATCACAGCTAGTGCAGGTATATATACCCAAACTGGAAATGACATGTCCTGCTTTAGTGTAGATGCACCCTAAAACATTCATTTAGACCTAAACAAAAGAAAAATATCTTCTATGCTCCACCATGTCATGCACCAGTAACCACACCATCTTCTTGGTGCTACTGTACGTATCCTTTCCAAGCCCCTCCCTACTGTCATTTTTATGTCCTATCTAATTTAGTTTGTAAGCTCCTTTGGGGCAGGTATCAGACAATCTTTCTGTTTTGAAAGCCACCTAGAAAGCCTTAAGACATAAATAATAATAAATGGACTAGAAAAATAGCAGTCCTTATCAATCAACTATCAGAGTCTAACTGTGTCCCTTCCTGGCCCTGGGATAGGGGAAGCAGTCTATGTTTAAGCAGCAAAGAAGTAGTAAACAGACCTAGAGTGCAGGGAGAATCCAACACCTGAACTGCCATGCACTGCCTGCCTGAATTTTAAGGTAATGTCTTGTATGACTTTAGGGGCACTATATTGCTAGTGTACTCCATAACCCTTCTGTTATTGTAGGATCTAAATGAAGGGAAACTATTCATTTCTATATATCTGGCAGGTCTGGAGATGATCATTGTTATGAGTGTTTGCTCCCTTCACATCACACGTTGGGTACTGCTTTTGTAAGGATAGGAACCTGAAAGGGAACAAATTTCCCTCACACATGTAAGATTTTATTGCTAGCAACCTGGCAAAAGAGAAGTTCAGCAACTCAGTACAAACATTTTTATACTGCATGTGTAACACACCAAGAACTATGAATGAAACATCTTTAAAGGCTTAGGGTGAATTTTTCAAAGCTGCCTAAAGTATTTGGATGCAAATTTTATTTTAATTAATTTTATTTTTTAATGGAATTAACATTTTTAATTTGAATGGCATCCAAATCCCTTATATGTCTTAGAAAACCTCACCTGAGTGCTGGGTTAAAGCTCTTAAAACCGAAACAGGGGAAGGGAGAGGAGACAAAATAGGCATGGCACAGACACTCACATACTAAATGTTCTTTAGCAGTGAAACAGCAAAATTTCACAGTTGATTGAATTTAAGAAAATTCATGGTTTTTGCCATGTTTGCAGGAAAAAAAGCTGTATTTAGCAGGAGTAATGGCTCATTTTAAAGAATTTTGTGGGAATGTATAGGTTTCCCACATGAATACTCAAAGCAAATACTGGTTGTTTTGCATAGCTCTGCAGGCCAAGAAATATCATGGAACTGTTCTGGATGTAACTGACATCAATGGGACTTGTATGCACATATTTGAGGGCAGAACTTGGTTAAGCACATTTGAGATGCAATAAGACTTGTAGATCACTAGGGCATGCAAAGTGCTGCTAAATCACAACCCTGGGACAATTGGAGTACTGCTGTGTAGTGTAGCGTCAATAAAGGACTTCTGAGACTTTTAGAGAACTGAAATGCAGCTACTCACACCAAAACCCTATATTTTCAAAGACTAGCACAGAATTGTGGTTATACAGCTAAATCTCCATACATCTCTTCACATTTAGGAGAAAATGTTACTATTGGATTAAAGGGACAGACTTAATACTGCTGTTTGGACCAAGAGACTTTCATTCATCTAGGGAGCTATTGGTTGCTGATAGATGTCTTCCATGCAGCACTGGACTTCTGAAAGCCCAACTTGAGATACGTTAAAGGGGCTTGATTTTTAAAGGGCAGGAGCCTGGCACTTCTGAAAATCAAGCCCTTTTAACCAATGGCCATTGTGTATTCTCCATCACTGACTATTTTTAAATCAAGATCGGATGTTTTTCTCAAAGATATGCTCTAGGAATTACTTCGGGGAAGTTCTATAGCCTGTTACGCGGGAGGTCAGACTATATGATCACAATAGTCCCTTCTGACCTTGGAATCTATGAATCTATAAATGTTTCAAGCTGAACACCCAGGAATTTCTGAGAACTTGGGCCTATTAGTTTATAAGTCTCACGCAAAAACTATCATACATAACTTTATTTCATCTTAACTTCCAGCTGTGATCCCTCAGTGTTTGCAACTGAAACCAAATGATGCATGTCAATTTCTCACTAGGTTTCCTAATCATGTTTGTTACCCTCAGAGAAATAGAGTTTACTTTACATAAAACAGTGGGTTGCTTTTAAGATCATAGAGCTGGCAACATTTCATGTGGCTTAGCCAAATTCTGTTTATAAGTCACAAAGACCCATTTCTGAATTCCATGTTGTTTAGTCAATAAAACTCCTGCTTTTGAAGACAACAGGAGTTCTGTCTGAATAAAGAGTACAGAGTAGCCCCAGGTCTTAGTTAGATTGACTAAATCCTAAAATAATCAGTGGCATATAAGACCTGTGGCTTACAGATCACATTCAACTCTACATTAAGCTCGTCAGTTATGAAAGCTGATTTGTATTAATAATCAGTTGTCCATTTTTGAAGCTAAAACTAAAAACTTCTGGATGGTTTTGTTTTGTTTTTTTTAAATATCTAATGTCCTACTTTGAACCAGATTCTTCACACAACAGCCCGAGGTGCTTGGAGGAAGTGGGCTTTATAAATAGACAGCTGATCGATTAATGGAAGACTTGATGGCTGGTTTATGTCATGACCTTTACTTTCACTCATGATCTATCACTCATGAAGCAAAAGGTCAAAATAGGACTCAGCCATTATGTATTCTCACTCCCTCACTCAAGATAGTTATATTCATAGATATATGAAGGTTGACATAAATGGGGTCACCTCTGTGCTTTCACATTTTTATCCATTTCTTTTCTCATCATAGGTGAGTGCCAAATGTCAGCACACACATCCAGCTTGTCCCATATTCTTTTCCATTGTTTTTTACATTCCCATTGACAGGTATAACATGCAATCAAAAATGGCTCCCACAAGAATTGCCCTTTTTGATTTTCTTTTTAATTTTCTTTTTTCAGTGACCAAAATGAAACTGGCAGGATGAACAGCGTTCGTGAATGATAGCTGCTTTTACTGAGAGGAATGGATCCGTGCAAAACTCAGCGGCTGTGCTATAGAAAGGTTTGTGCAGATATATTTATTGGCTTCAGACTGCATAGGTTGGTATTCCTCTTTTTTTTTTCTTTGAGTTTTGGATTTAAACTAACTCAAAATCTCACAGTAAAACTTAATTTAAAAAAAACCCACAAATTTCAAATGATGCTCATGCAAAGCCATTAATCAATCCAGGTTCACTCCAGTAATGACCCAGGTTTCCTCAGATAGCTCAGGAACCTTTTGAGGAACATGGTCTGAGTTTTGAGATTGTAGCAAAAACCAAAGCCATGGGAGTTTTACTTGGTGTCAGGTTTCATCTGAAATATTTTGCACAGCTGTAATGAGGTATTTGATGCAGCAGTCATATGAATCAGCAAATGACTAATCTGCAATGGGAAGCAGAGGTGGCCTTGATGCTCTGCAGTGGTCCTTTGGGGAAGAAGAGAATAAGCAAATTATTGAAGACAAATGATAACAATGGTATTGGAAAAATAATGTCCTACAGATTGACATGAACAAAAGGAGCTTTGCTTTCTGATTCCACACAAGATATCTGTGCTTTATCTGTATGCCTAGAAATAAAGCAATAACAATAGTATGTAATAACAGATTAGAAGAATTTCAGTTTCAAGGCAAAGGAGTCATGTCTAGACTAAAATATCCTATCAGTTGAGATTCCATAGAGAATAATTCTGAGCTGAAAATGTATGCTAATGAAATATGTAAAGGTAACATGGATGTCCTATTATCCAAAGAAGCACAAAATGAACAAGCCCATGTATTCAGAAGATGGGACCTCTACTTTTAAATAGTCAGACTGTGACATCAATGAACAAGTATACTTTAGGGAGCATTCACAATTTTATGTTTGACAAAATTCCTACAGTATTTTATTAGTTCTGTTCACTTAATTATGTCTTCTCTAAATGATCACTTTAATTTTTCATAGTACCAGAGTCTGTTCAAAGAAGTTATTCGTGCAATGTTAAAGGCATAATGCTTCTCTGCAGCTTTGGGAAGCCTTTAAAAGGAATAGAATCCTGCTGGACCTTAGTGGAGATTCCAGGGGGTGTAAGTGCAATCAAATTTTATCAATTTTGCATTATGCTGAATAGGTGTCTTATTGTAAAGAGGTGCTGGGAGGAGATAAACTAAAAAGGCAGATAACTCTTCACATCAAGGCAATTGTAGTAAGAGGTACAGCCACAGTTTACCAGCTGTCCCTTTCTGCAATGGTAGTGGCATCTCCCAGCAGAAACCCAATCTTTTAGGTTAATTTACCACATTATTGGGGTTTTGAATGTATAAAGGAAGAATCATTCCTACAAAGCCCAAACTGCAATATGCCCTAATAAATTGTTAAGTTTCAAGGATGGTTTAGAAAGTAATTTTTTATCATCAAAACATTTGGAAGGGAAATCAGATATTTTCAGTTAAAAATCTTGCGTAATCGTATTCTGAATGTACATAATGACAAAGGGAAGCATTTGCTGGCACACAGAACCTGTTTTTCTCCCATGTAGCCAAAGTTACATTAGGACCCAAGGGCCAAAGAATCATAAGGTGAAATGCTGGCCCCATTTAAGTCAATTGGAGTTTTGCCATGGACTTTGAGGACAGGATTTCAATCATAGATTTTAAGGCCAGAAAGGACTGATATGATCATCTAATATGAAACCCCAGCATGACACAGGCCATAGAATTTCAAGTGATTCCTGCATCTAGTCCATACATACTTTACTCATTAAGGGCAACTCCTTAACAAACACATGCTAAGCATGGATGTAGAGGGACATAGGATATAAGGAGCCCATGTAGAAGATACACAGCTCATCAGAGTTCCCAACAAGCTGACAGGTATGGGACAGGGACAGTAGGTCTGCCATCATCCCAATCCACTGGTCATTGTCCTACATGCAGCATGAGGCGTTGCTCCACCTCCACACTAAAACTTCCTAGCACAAAGCCCAGGTGCTCAGGCTGCATGTTTGGAGAAGGATTCACTCTCAATTGTACGTTACAGAATGTACCCGTGTCCACACCCTACATAGTATTGTAATAATATTTGTACAAAGTATGCCTTGTGAAAAATCATCTGAAATCTCATAATTTGCTGCTCAATATGGTCTTGATAAAATATGTGTGGCAACATTGTATGTGAAGTTATAAGATTTCCCTGTATAATGTTATCAACACATGTTCCAAACCACAGGAGAAGTTGGCACACAGGTCTGTCTCTAACAAGGAATGTGTGCACTGCTTAATTTGCATTTTAGCAGTAAACAGAGTCACCAAGCAGGAAGGGTAGGCAAAGAAACACCAAACAGGTGAGGAAAAGCTGCAGGAAACATCCTTTTCCACAGACTTTTTATCTCCAGGATCTCAGCTGGAAATGTTTTCCAATAGGGGGACCACCACTATAAAAAGGAGGACCAAACACTCCACGGCACCCTCTTCTCCCTCTCTCTGTCTGTCTGTCAATTCACTGCACCAGAAGGGACAAAGGAAGCAGTCATTGAACTGAAGAAGGGGTCCTAGACTAAGAAGTTTGGTCAGTCAGAATGCTGACAGCATGTGGTGAGAAAAACTTTGCTTTGAATTTAACATAGTTTGTTTAGTTAGGCACCTGTTGTGTTATCGTTATTTTTCTTGTAATCATTTCTGACTACTATGCCTCATTATTTGTACTCACTTAAAATCTCTCTTTGTTTTGTCGTTTTATCTAATCCAGTGTGTTTAAATTGAAGTGTCTGTGAAATTCCATTTGGGATACAAGGTGTGTGCATATTATTTCTGTTAAAGAAATACAGAATTTATATGAATTTGTATTGTCTAGGAGAGGGCTGGGCAATACACGACATCAGTTTCTGGAGGGAAATCTAAGAGGACAGTGTTATCTCCCATAAATGTAAACAAACTTGTTTGTCTTAGCAATTGGCTGAACAAGAAGTAGGAGGGCTTTAACCTAGTGAGGAGGGCTTTAAACTAGGTTCACCAGGGGAAGGAGACCAAAGCCCTGAGGTAAGTGGGGAAATGGGATCCTGGGAGGAAGCACGAGCAGGAAAGTGCAAGAGGGGAGGACTCCTGTCTCATACTGAGAAAGAGGGACGATCAATGAGTTATCTTAAGTGCCTATACACAAATGCAAGAAGCCTGGGAAACAAGCAGGGAGAACTGGAAGTCCTGGCACAGTCAGGGAACTATGATGCGATTGGAATAACAGAGACTTGGTGGGATAATTCACATGACTGGAATACTATCATGGATGGGTATAAACTGTTCAGGAAGGACAGGCAGGGCAGAAAAGGTGGGGGAGTTGCATTGTATGTAAGAGAGGAGTATGACTGCTCAGAGCTCCGGTATGAAACTGCAGAAAAACCTGAGTCTCTGGATAAAGTTGAGAAGTGTGAGCAAAAAGGGTGATGTCGTGGTCGGAGTCTGCTATAGACCACCAGACCAGGGGGATGAGGTGGACGAGGCTTTCTTCCGGCAACTAACAGAAGTTGCTTGATCGCAGGCCCTGGTTCTCATGGGAGACTTTAATCACCCTGATATCTGTTGGGAGAGCAATACAGTGGTGCACAGACAATCCAGGAGGTTTCTGGAAAGTGTAGGGGACAATTTCCTGGTGCAAGTGCTGGAGGAACCAACTAGGGGCAGAGATTTTCTTGACCTGCTGCTCACAAACAGGGAAGAATTAGTAGGGGAAGCAAAAGTGGATGGGAACTTGGAAGGCAGTGACCATGAGATGGTCGAGTTCAGGATCCTGACACAAGGAAGAAAGGAGAGCAGCAGAATACGGACCCTGGACTTCAGAAAAGCAGACTTTGACTCTCTCAGGGAACAGATGGGCAAGATCCCCTGGGAGAATAACATGAAGGGCAAAGGGGTCCAGGAGAGCTGGCTGTATTTTAAAGAATCCTTATTGCATTGCAGGAACAAACCATCCCGATGTGTAGAAAGAATACTAAATATGGCAGGCGACCAGCTTGGCTTAACAGTGAAATCCTTGCTGACCTTAAATGCAAAAAAGAAGCTTACAAGAAGTGGAAGATTGGGCAAATGACCAGGGAGGAGTATAAAAATATTGCTCAGGCATGCAGGAGTGAAATCAGGAAGGCCAAATCACACTTGGAGTTGCAGCTAGCAAGAGATGTTAAGAGTAACAAGAAGGGTTTCTTCAGGTATGTTAGCAACAAGAAGAAAGTCAAGGAAAGTGTGGGGCCCTTACTGAATGAGGGAGGCAACCTAGTGACAGAGGATGTGGAAAAAGCCAATGTACTCAATGCTTTTTTTGCCTCTGTCTTCACAAACAAGGTCAGCTCCCAGACTGCTGCACTGGGCAGCACAGTATGGGGAGGAGGTGACCAGCCCTCCGTGGAGAAAGAAGTGGTTCGGGACTATTTAGAAAAACTGGATGAGCACAAATCCATGGGGCCGGATGCGCTGCATCCGAGGGTGCTAAAGGAGTTGGCAGATGTGATTGCGGAGTCATTGGCCACCTTCTTTGAAAACTCATGGTGATCGGGGGAGGTCCCAAATGACTGGAAAAAGGCTAATGTAGTGCCCATCTTTAAAAAAGGGAAGAAGGAGGATCCGGGGAACTACAGGCCAGTCAGCCTCACCTCAGTCCCTGGAAAAATCATGGAGCAGGTCCTCAAGGAATCAATTATGAAACACTTAGAGGAGAGGAAAGTGATCAGGAACAGTCAGCATGGATTCACCAAGGGGAAGTCGTGCCTGACTAACCTAATTGCCTTCTATGATGAGATAACTGGCTCTGTGGATGAGGGGAAAGCAGTGGATGTGTTATTCCTTGACTTTAGCAAAGCTTTTGATACGGTCTCCCACAGTATTCTTGCCGCCACGTTAAAGAAGTATGGGCTGGATGAATGGACTGTAAGGTGGATAGAAAACTGGCTAGATCGTCGGGCTAAACAGGTAGTGATCAATGGCTCTATGTCTAGCTGGCAGCCGGTTTCAAGCGGAGTGCCCCAAGGGTCGGTCCTGGAGCCGGTTTTGTTTAATATCTTTATTAATGATCTGGAGGATGGTGTGGACTGCACCCTCATCAAGTTTGCAGATGACACTAAACTGGGAGGTGTGGTAGATACACTAGAGGGTAGGGATCGGATACAGAGGACCTAGACAAATTAGAGGATTGGGCCAAAAAAAACCTGATGAGGTTCAACAAGGACAAGTGCAGAGTCATGCACTTAGGACGGAAGAATCCATGCACTGCTACAGACCGAATGGCTAGGTAGCAGTTCTGCAGAAAAGGACCTAGGGGTCACAGTGGACGAGAAGCTGGATATGAGTCAACAGTGTGCTCTTGTTGCCAAGAAGGCTAACGGCATTTTGGGTTGTATAAGTAGGGGCATTGCCAGCAGATCAAGGAACGTGATCGTTCCTCTTTATTCAACATTGGTGAGGCCTCATCTGGAGTACTGTGTCCAGTTTTGGGCTCCCCACACTACAAGAAGGATGTGGAAAAATTGGAAAGAGTCCAGCGGAGGGCAACAAAAATTATTAGGGATCTGGAGCACATGACTTATGAGGAGAGGCTGAGGGAACTGGGATTGTTTAGTCTCCAGAAGAGAAGAATGAGGGGGGATTTGATAGTTGCTTTCAACTACCTGAAGGGGGGTTCCAAAGAGGATGGAGCTCGGCTGTTCTCAGTGGTGGCAGATGACAGAACAAGGAGCAACGGTCTCAAGTTGCAGTGGGGGAGGTCTAGGTTGGATATTAGGAAACACTATTTCACTAGGAGGGTGGTCAAGCACTGGAATGCGTTACCTAGGGAGGTGGTGGAATCTCCTTCCTTGGAGGTTTTTAAGGCCTGGCTTGACAAAGCCCTGGTTGGGATGATTTAGTTGGGAATTGGTCCTGCTTTGGGCAGGGGGTTGGACTAGATGACCTCCTGAGGTCCTTTCCAACCCTGATATTCTATGATTCTATGATTCTATGACTGAGTGGACTTGTAGGCACTAAAGTTTTACATTGTTTTGTTTTTGAGTGCAGTTATGTAACAAAAAATCTACATCTGTAAATTGCACTTTCAGCATAAAGAGATTGCACTACAATACTAGTATGAGGTGAATTGAAACATACTATTTCTTTTGTTTGCCATGTTTACAGTACAAATATTTGTAATAAAAAAATAACAATATAAAGTGAGCACCGTCTACTTTGTATACTGTGTTGTAATTGAAATCAATATAGTTGAAAATGTAGAAAAACATCCAAAAATAATTTATTAAAAATTGGTATTCTATTGTTTAACAGTGCGATTAAAACTGCGATTAATCGTGATTAATTTTTTAAATCATGATTAATTTTTTTGAGTTAATCACATGAGTTAACTGCGATTAATCAACAGCTCTAGCTATTAAGTTAGAGGATGGACGTCCTGACTGTTTTTAAAACTCACAGAAAGTGACCTTCTCAGAAAATCTCATATATATGGGTATATACCTACAGGTAAGCAGGATTGACTACTATGTCTCCACACCTTTGTCCACACTGCATACAGGTGGATATTGCCTCCCAATTCAATTGGTGCACTGTACTAAACACCAGTATAATCGTAGTATGAAACAAAACAAAAAATAAATATGAGGATGATTATCATTTCTTTATTATTTCAACTTAATATTACTATACTTATATGATACTCAACTAGTAGTAACAAAATTAGGTGCAGAATGTTGCATAATAATGCCATAAATAGTCTATACACTGGACTTTTTCTTGGCTGTCAATTTTCCGTAACTTTAACAGCTTATTGCAACATTGGTCATCTTGGATGCATTTGAGCAAATACATCTGTCTGTCTAATCAAATCTATTTTGTAAGACAGATCCAGCTCTACAGCAGTCACAAAGGTGGTTCAACCTTTTCTGTGACATTGTTGAGTAGAGATAGTTCTTGATTCTTTTCACTGTGGAGAATTATCCCTCAACCAAGAGCACATGGGGAAGGTCATGGCCATCTTAAGAAACTCTTCTATCACTCAGTTTTTGATCACTTGTGCTATCATCAGAGGTGTTCGTGCAAGTAAGCATTTAGCATGTGTAAACTGGTGCTCTAGAAAATCAGTAGGAATCCCAACAGCATCAGGTAGGGGAGTCACTATATTCATATTAAGGAACATATTAAGTGGATCCAATGAAGATATAGCCAAGATGGTGTCACAATTGTCTGTAAAGCTCTTGTTGAGTTCACTGATTGATAAGACAGTTGGCTCAAACATGATTCTGTGATAGTATAACTGCACATCTTCTCACCTTCCTAGTAATTCAGACATTACATAGCTGGAATTAAGACAGCTTAATACTGTGGATGCCTGCTTCTGTTGTCATGGTGTTTCTACCCATACATCAGCCTTATGTGCCATATTGATAACGTCAATCCAAACCTTACCTAATCACAATTTCACAAGGTTCACCAGGACAATTTCCACGTGCAACAATGATCTATTGAGTGTGATGTCCTTTTTCTCTAGGCTCTCAGAGAGTGGTTGTGTTTCTTTCAAGAGGTGCAGTAGGGTGATGTAAAAGGATGAAATCTCTGCTAGCAGCCCATCTGCATCTTGACCAGTAGTTGAATGGTCCAGCATTCATTCACACTGACCCAGTCTCTCCAGTGTCTGTAGGATGCAATCAAATTGATTCACAAACACATATCAGCAGATCCAATGTGTCACATTGGACTGTATCTCCCATTTGTGTATTCCATGTGTGACGGGTTGGATCACAGAACCCCCCTTGGGAGCTGCCACCCGATGTGCCAAGACTTCTACCCCTGCCTTCCGTGCCAGCTCGGGACCCCAGCACCCTGTCTTGCTGAGCCAGACACTCCCGTCTGCTCCAACAGAGACCCAGGGTCTGAATTACTTGCCCCAAAGCTGCAGGTTTACCTGAAAGCAGCTAACAGAAGTGTTCCTGTCTTTAACACGCAGATGCCCAACTCCCAATAAATCCAAACCCAAATAAATCTGTTTTACCCTGTATAAAGCTTATACAGGGTAAACTCATAAAATGTTCACCCTCTATAACACTGATAGAGAGATATGCACAGTTGTTTGCTCCCCCAGGTACTAATACATACTCTGAGTTAATTAATAAATAAAAAGTGATTTTATTAAATACAGAAAGTAGAATTTAAGTGGTTCCAAGTAGTAACAGACAGAACAAAGTAAGTCACCAAGCAAAATAAAATAAAATGTGCAAATCTATGTCTAATCAAACTGAATACAGATAATCTAACCCTCAGAGATGCTTCAGTAAATTTTTTACTCAGACTGGACACCTTCCAGGCCTGAGCACAATTCTTTCCCCTGGTACAGCTCTTGTTCCAGCGCAGGTGGTAGCTAGGGGATTCGTCATGATGGCTCCTCTCCTCATGTGTTCTGTTCCACCCCTTTATATATCTTTTGCATAAGGTGGGAATCCTTTGTCTCTCTCTGGGTTCCCACCCCCTCCTTCTCAATGGAAAGACACCAGGTTAAAGATGGATTCCAGTTCAGGTGACATGATCACATGGCACTGCAAGACTTCATTACCCACTTGCCAGCACACAGGTATGCAGGAAGACTTACAGGCAAAACAGCCATCTGCAGTCAATTGTCCTGGTTAATGGGAGTCAAACCAAACCACCATTAATGGCCCACACTTTGCATAATTACAATAGGCCCTCAGAGTTATATTTCATATTTCTAGTTTCAGATACAAGAATGGTACATTTATACAAATAGGATGATCACACTCAGTAGATTATAAGCTTTGTAATGATACCTAACAAGAGACCTTTTGCATGAAGTATATTCCAGTTACATTATATTCACTCATTAGCATATTTTTATAAAACCATATAGACTGCAATGTCACAATGAAGTTCCATCATCTTTTGCAGAGATGCTGAAAAAGGAGTGAACCTTCTCCATAAGTCTAAACATTTTGTTGATCTGAGGAATGCCTTGTGCTAGAACAACAACAACCAGATTCAACCTGTGCGCCAAGTAGTAAACGTAAGGGTATGGCTTCTGGCTGTCTTTTCTTATAATAGTTTGGACCCCATTCGTTGTTCCAGACATGATATTGGAATCATTGTAACTTTATGCCATACAATTTTTGATGAAGAGACTGGGCTAATTAATTTCATCCAATGTTGTTTTTGCTACAGAAAATGCATCATATTTCTGCATGGTGACAAAACACAGGAACCTTTCCTTGACTTTGCTGGAACTGACAACTACGTAGCACACAGAAATAAAAAGTCGCTCAGTATTTGAGATGCCCTTTGATTCATTGGCTATGTGACGGGGTACACAAATCCTGCACCAGTAAGGAAGGCGTTAAGCAGCTGCTCTGGGCCCAGGCAGCCCACCCCACACACACATACCTGCAAAGTGTACATGGCTTCAAGGAGAAGCTCAGAAGGGGAACAGGGAGCTCAGTAAGACATCAGATTTTGGAGGTGAGCTGACCTATAATCCTGGGAAGGAGTTCCACAGGAGCTCCTGAAGTCAGACATCTAACTAAGGGAAGAGACTTGAGATCTGTAGAAGGTCTGAGACTTTATCTTTGATTTCCACTTATTTGATGTCTTTACTTTACCTGTTGGAAAGGAGGGGTGGGGTAGGAAGTGATCCAGAGAGGCAGTAGTATAGCACTTTGGCAGTGCAGGGCATAGTTGCTTACACTGGGCCCCGGATCAGAATCCAGTGGCGAGAGTGGGCTGTGGTTCCCCTAAGTGGTGCCAAAGGCAGAAGCAGACCCCTGATACAGGGAGTCCAGGGGAACGAAGGCTCTGAAGCCTGAAGGCCAACACCCTTAGACCTCAGCCCAAAGAGCAACCCAGAGATCCTCACTTAAACCAGGGGGCTACCCTATCAATGGGCTCTTTATATCCCAAGGGCTCCCGTGGCTATTTAAAGGGCCGGGGCAGTAGAAGCAGGGGAGCCCCGGGCCCTTTAAATAGCTGCTGCTGCTGCTATCCGCTGTCCTGCTCACACCAGCCCCGGCCCCCCCGCCCTGCCCACAGCCAGCCCCTGTCTCCAGCCAGCTCCGCACCCTCTGCCCTGCCTGCAGCCAGACCCTACCTCCAGTCAGCCCCTGCCCTGCCTCCAGCCAGCCCCATGTCCAGTGGTGCCCTGCAGTTCCCAGGGCAGTAACCCTGCACACCTGCTTCAATGAGGGGGGCAGGGATCAGCTGGTTCCCACACATGTGCACACCCCCAGGGAGTGGCGGGGACCCACACGTGAAACAGAGCTCATTTCTAGTTCAGGCCCATCTTTTTAAAAAAGAACTTTAGGTAGGGTTAACATACATCCGCATACATTATGCAATGTACGTAATATATAATTTTGTTATTATTTATATAGTTATGGAAAGTAAATAATAAATGGAAGAAATGAAAGTGGGTTTTTTACATGATTTTTTTTTTAGTCATCCCTGCCGGGGCCCTGTCAAAAATGGTTGAATTGGGCCCCGCACTTCCTAAAGCCGGTCCTGCCTGCCACACCCTGCCTGATCACTGGGTGGTGCTTGTGGTGAGTGAACCTCTTCACAGGTTATCAGAGCAAACTTGCCTGCCTGTGAGACTTCCTTTAGGATATCACTGACACAAGATGCAGCTGCCCCTAGTATCTCACTTGGGATTGTTTTTGAAGTATACTTGGTATTTCTGTCTGCAATCTACATCATTTTGTAGAATGTTCCATCCCATCATTGAAATCAATCAAGGTTTGCAAGAAAGTTTCCCCTCTAAGTGACTTTTCATTCTTGTCATGCCTTTGTAGTACCATTTCTTTGTGAGCAAGTGTAAGGGTGCAGTCAGCAATGCAGAAGAATAGTAAAATCTGTTCTATTTGTGCTTTCCTCCCCAAGTCGAGGACACTGTTACCACTTTTCCAGGAGAGAGGGAGTCAGTCCACTGCTGAAAAGTGTCTTTATGAGCAGGAGAAAAATCTTGACTTTGTATACATTCACATGCCTTTTCCGATCTATTAAATCTAGTTGTAACAAATGCCTCAGTGCCAATTCTACCAGATCACTCTGTTTACAATAAACAAGGTAAGTGTCAACAATAGAAACAGAAGACAGCACCAGCCTGGACCAATATTCAGTGAAAGGGAATTCTTTGTACGTTGCCGAATTAAAACAACTTTTCACATTACCAGTCATCTTCTGTGGACAATTTTGAAGTATCGGTTGACATGGTCTCTTGTCCTTACCAGAAGATAGGGCACCCAGGCCTGTGATTGATGGAATTGAAGCTTGTGAAGTGATTGATGGAATTGCAGTAGTCGATGTTTCTGGAATGTTTCATTCTCATGGTTCTTCACATTCTCTGAAACACTTCTCAGGCTATGTAGTAGTTAGTAAATCATCCATTTCCCTAAAAATCAGCTATCTTCCTGGACATGATTTTGAGTTTAGTCTAGTATTGATGTGTAGCCATGTAGCCTCATCTTTATTTACTATCACTGATTTCTCCCCAAACAAGTAATTAGTTCATGCTTGGAGTTCAAATTTTCCTGACCATTTGGAAGCCCTGGTGATATTGCAAAGTATGATGGCCAGGAAAAGAATCCAAAATATTCAAGGGAGAAAAAATCTTGCTTAATATATACACTATATAACTGTCACTTCCCTGCTCCACTTTATCACTAGTCTTTCCCCTTGCTCCTTATTGACTGCAGTCAGAGTCTGTCTGCACAGCTTCTTGGGGATGGGATGGTCTTTTGCTGTTTGTCATGGTGTGAATGCTGCAGGTCAGGTACCTCGTAACCTCCTCTTATATCTTGCCAAAGATCAGAAATTTGCATTCAAGAATGGTCCACAGTGACTATCCCAGCATACTTGGATATTGGCCAAGATAGATGTCTTAAGTAAAAGAAAGTTTATATAACATTGTATCTAATACACAGCATAGGCAAAAGCCAAGGTAGGTAGGTTAAACTTTACAGTTACAATACTGGTAAATCAGAGATTATGCTGTATTCTAATGTTCCATTGCCTGAGGTCATAACTGTCCATGAGATTCTATTCTAATCCCATCCTCTAAGGGTCTGCCATTTATATTCTAATTTTTTCTGCAGCCTACATGTAAGGGTCAATGAGACTAGAACCCAAATCTGCTGAGCCTGGGGCAGATGATAGTCCCACATTCCATGCAGACCTATATCTAGGGATCACTGTGGAGGTTAGTATTATCCAAAGAGACCAGGGCAGCAGCACCTTCCAGCCTTCTGATTAGCCCATTTTCTAATTAGCCCTGAAGGGTGGCCCAGGAAGTTGTCTGGACAAACATACAGACTTCTGGCTTACTGCAGGTCCAGGCCTTGTCTCACAATCTTCCGTCTGTGAGCCTGGCCTGAATTTGACCCTAATTCTTGCTTCCTGACTCCAGCTTGGTAACCACTCCTGATCTTTGGTCTCTGACTCTGACCCTTGCCTACAGATTTTGGCTCTCGCAACTACTCTGATCCTGGTTGCCAACCTCGTGGCTACCCCTTCACTCTGAACATCAGCCCAGCAGCAGGCCCAATGGCCTACAACTGGTCTTTTATACTACATATGAACGCTATTATGTGGAGACTGATAATCCGGCAGAGATGATACAATAGACTTTGAAGCCAACATACCCTTTCCAGTGTATGTCCCAATTTTATTTAGTAAAGAAGAGTACTCTGCTTTCATGAGTAGAGTTTTTCATCTTCTGTTACTTAAGATACATCACTTTAAAGTAACTCCAGGAATTTTTGGATTTCGTGACTTGTAATTGAAATATTTGCACATGCATCCAGCGGGAACAATGGGGTCATTTTAAAAGTTGAAGAAAATGAGTAGATAAAATCTGCTTACTGAGTATTACTTGAATCTGCTAACTTTTGATCCCCTGCATTCATAGTACTGAATTTAGATTTGTAAAACAGTGATGTTAGTGTTTCTAGTATAAATTTTTTTTCAAATATAACATTCAGCTTGTGTCCTTTTGCCATATTATATGTGACATGTACATTCAATATCACAAAACTCTCTAGAATAATATGTCATTCTTCTTTTAAAAAATACAGTTTGCTGCCAGAACCAAAATCAGTGTTATTACAATGAATGCAATGCTCTCTATCTTTCTCACCCCTCCCTCGCCCTACAAGGATACTTTGATCCAAATTCTGCACTGGCTCTCACAATATACAAATAACATTTAAATTAATAGGAGCTATATTGTGTATAAATTAAGGCAGCATTTGGCCCTTTTGAATTAATCTTTCTGTATCTGAGGGGCTTCATCATAAACATTTATCTTTCCATGAAACTAGACATTTAGAGCTTTGGAGGCATTTCCAACAGCTGCTAACCCAAGAAGTGAGAACCTGGAAGCAGCAGCATGTCCCCTCTCCAGCTCCTACATGGAGGCATGCCAGTTCCTGGCCAATAGAACTGTGGGGGTGGCACTTGGGGCGGGGGCAGCGTGCGGAACCCCCTGGCTGCCCCTTCACATAGGAGCTGGAGGGGGGACATGCTGCTGCTTCTGGGAGCCATGCGGAGCCATGGCATGCATGGAGTGGGGCAAGCTCCCAACCCTGCTTCCCGGCTGGAGCACCGGAGCAGGGAAAGACCTGGACCCTGGTCCCCGGCAGGACCTTGATGGCCGGATTAAAACATCTGAAGGGCCAGATGCGGCCCCCGGGCCGTAGTTTCCGCACCCCCGATTTACAGTGAACATTGTTTATTCTGTTGCTTCTTGTTCTCCTCAGTGCCTTGAGCCCTGGACAAGAACTTATAAAATTAACTACAAATAATTACATGAGGATAGTGCATGAAATGACTTGACTTTTCTGCATATCAACCTAGAACAGTAGTTAGAAAATTTTGTCAGATTTCGCCTCCTCTCATGTCATAATTTCCTACCCTTACATTTCCTCCAGTGTCAAGGAATGAGAAATCTTGACAAGTGATAAACACCCATGGATATTTACTACCTGCGATAAAAGGCTGGGGTTTTTTTATGTTGTGTCTTTTCTCTATGCTTGTATATATAGAAAAAGCAATTTCTGATAGTAAAGCATAAACTCACAAGTAAAAAATCACTTTTGGTACCAATAGGAAAACTCTAAGAGGGAAGAATTTTATGAAGGGGAATAAAAAGGTGTTTTAGTGGTTAAAGAATATTGTTCCTACATCGCTCCATATGGATTCTTTTAGGTCTTTTTAGGCCCCTATGCTGGGTGACCTTGCATGCAGAGGGTGAGAAGGTTGCCAGTGCATTACAGAAATGATGGCACTGATGAAGAATAACTACATTGTCCAAGTTGAAAAGTTATCTCTGGCTCTCTGATTTGTAAGAAGCATTGCAAAGCCTTAGAGACAACTTCAAAAGTTGAGTCATTGCACTCTACAGCTTTCTGACAATTCCTATTCTGGCTCCATTTTTACATTAAAGTAAAACTTGGACTAAGAAAGTGCTTGAAAGACACTGACACTTGCAGGTAGTAATATTTAGCAGCTTTTGAAGTCTTTGATCACCTACCAGCTGCCTCAAGCTGATATATGGTAAAGGCTAAACAGTTAGAGCCAAAGCTATTATGGTGCAAACCAAGATGACATTATGAGAAACTTGTAGCTAGGGGGAGTGCACTTAAAGTGGGACACAGAACCCTACGTGGGGGACTCAAGATTTTCTCACTTCACTCGCAGACAATAATAAAATCTCTCCCATGTATTTATTTATTTTAAAGGATCTGTTAGACAACTCAGATGTCTTACTAGGATATCCAGGATTTGTAAGTTCAAGAAATCTAAAAGAATTATAAGCAACAAAACATTTCTACTGCTAATATTACTCCAGTGTTCAACACTGGCTCACAGCCAGGCCAGTGGCTAAGTAGTCATTGAGCTACCAACCAAGAAGAACTTGATTCAGGAACTACTGTAGACTGTCAATCTTCTGTGCATCAGGAGCTCAGACTACAGGATAAGGATCTCATCCAAAGCCTATTGGAGGCAAAGGGAAACCTCCCATTGGCTTCACTGAGGCGTATATCCAGCCCCTAAGTTTCTTGGGCAAGGTTAAGATTGGGGATTGCACCATGCCTCACTCTTACAGTAATGGTTGTCCTCCCAGCCATACGCAAAGTGGAGAATTTTAACGAAGTGTCAATTCAGCTGCAGGAGGCCTGTGATATAAGTAATTTGGGCCTGGGAACAGGATGGAGAGGAGGGCAATCATCATAGTATTTAGGAACCAAAATACATTCATTAAAAGTAGCGTCAGACTTTTAAAAAGTGGGCTCTGCTCTCATATACCTTGTGTTTGGCCACTTATACTTGGAGTTCTCTCTTCCCACAAAGCTAACTTAAATAGTCCCATACCCCTGCATTATCCAACGGTGGGAGGGTTACCCAGCCCATAATTGTGTAGCTACCATACTCTTCTCTTCTGCTCAATAAGCCTCAGTGGCTTCAGGAGCTGACACCAAGACTGTGCAACCTCTACGTTGTACCCTACAATCGGCTCACTTGTATTGGGGCAATTTAGCCCAAAGACCTTTTTAGTGGTTAGCCTTAGGCCTGGTCTACACTAGGCGTTTATGTCGAAGTTAGCGCTGTTACATCGAATTAACCCTGCACCCGTCCACACCGCGAAGCTATTTAGTTTGACATAGAGGTCTCTTAAATTCGACTTCTGTACTCCTCCCCGACGAGGGGAGTAGCGCTAAATTCGACATGGCCATGTCGAATTAGGCTAGGTGTGGATGGAAATCGACGCTAATAGCTCCGGGAGCTATCCCAGAGTGCACCACTCTGTTGACGCTCTGGACAGCAGTCCGAGCTCGGATGCTCTGACCAGCCACACAGGAAAAGCCCCGGGAAAATTTGAATTCCTTTTCCTGTCTGGGCAGTTTGAATCTCATTTCCTGTCTGGACATCGTGGCGAGCTCAGCAGCACTGGCAACGATGCAGAGCTCTCCAGCAGTGATGGCCGTGCAATCTCAGAATAGAAAGAGGGCCCCAGCATGGACTGATCGGGAAGTCTTGGATCTGATCGCTGTGTGGGGCGATGAGTCCGTGCTTTCCGAGCTGCGCTCCAAGAAACGGAATGCAAAGATCTACGAGAAGATCTCTAAAGACATGTCAGAGAGAGGATACAGCCGGGATGCAACGCAGTGCCGCGTGAAAATCAAGGAGCTGAGACAAGGCTACCAGAAGACCAAAGAGGCAAACGGACGCTCCGGATCCCATCCCCAGACATCCCGTTTCTACGAGGCACTGCATTCCATCCTAGGTGCGGCCGCCACCACTACCCCACCACTGACCGTGGACTCTGAGGATGGGATATTGTCCACGGCCGGTTCCTCGGACATGTTAGCGGACGTGGAAGATGAGGAAGGAGATGAGGAGGACGAGGCAGTCGACAGCGCTTACAACGCTGATTTCCCCGACAGCCAGGATCTCTTCATCACCCTTACAGAGATCCCCTACCAACCGTCCCCAGCCGTTAACCCGGACACAGAATCTGGGGAAGGATCAGCCAGTAAGTGTTTTAAACATCTAAACATTTATTTTTAACAGAACAGGAATATTAAGAATAACAACAATGGGTTTCTCATTATTAGTTTGCCCTAGGCGCTTAACGTTTCAGTCCTGGGCAGTGCAACTATTGAAAAAAAATCTAACAATGTCCGGTTTAGCATGATTGTTCTGCCCAAGCCGCTCTACTGTTTAGTCCCTGCCAGTGCAGCTACAGTAAAATGCGGTCTATATGTCCGGGGATAGAGCAGAAATCCTCCTGGGACATCTTGAGGAAGCTCTCCTGGAGGTAATTGGAAAGCCGTTGCATCAGGTTCCTGGGGAGAGCGGCCTTATTGGGTCCTCCGTAGTATGACACGTTGCCGCGCCAGGAGACAATCAAGTACTCAGGGATCATTGCCCTGCACAGCAGGGCGGCATACGGCCCTGGTCTTTGGAGGCTTTCCTGAAGCATTCTTTCTTTATCGCTGTCTGAGATCCTCATCAGGGTGATGTCGCTCATGGTGACCTGCTTTGAATTAGGTAGGGGAATGTTAGTGTTGGGACTGCTTGCCCGTTCCTTTACAGAACTGTAACCGCTGGTTTGCAGCCACGCGGTGGAGGCGGGAGAGGGGCAGCCTACAGGGATCGTTCCCGTGGACAGCCGCGAGGGGGTGGGACAGGGGCAGAGTTCCTGCTTGCCGGATTGCTGGCAGCAGGGACTGACATTGCTTTCAATGTGAAAGGAGGCCAGTGCTAATATTAAAGTTTTAAGCTGCCACAAGTCTACGGCTTACCATGTCTGCCTGCTACACAAATTCCGATGTCCTGCCCCGCTTCTCAGATCTGCTGTGCAAGACCCCAGGCACTGAATGCGAAGGCCGAGAATTCGACCTTGTCCTGAGTGCGCATGTGATAGGTGCTGTGCATGGTCTTGTTCACAGAGAAAGACTATGTTCTTTGTTCACAACTACATTTATCTTTCTGAGGAATTCACTCCCTTTTTCCCATTCCCACAGCCACATCTGCGACTGTCTCACAACCTAGCCTGGCATCACACTCCCAGAGGCTAGCGCAGATTAGGCGTAGGAAGAAGAGGACACGGGAGGACATGTTCTCGGAGCTTATGGGCTGCTCCCGAGCCCAGGCAGCACAGCAGACCCAGTGGCGGGAGAACTTGTCCCAAATGCACCAAGCACACATGGAACGGGAGGAGAGGTGGCGGCAGGAAGACCAGCAGGCGACTCAAACGCTGCTTGGACTACTGAGGGAGCAAACGGACACGCTCCGGCGCCTTGTGGATGTTCTGCAGGAACGGAGGCAGGAGGACAGAGCCCCGCTGCAGTCTATCTCTAACCGCCCTCCCCCGCCACCAAGTCCCATACCCCCCTCACCCAAAGTGCAAAGAAGGAGGGGCGGCAGAGTCCGTGCAAACTCTCACTCCACCCCTGCAGACAGCTCTAGTAGTAGAAGGCTCTCATTCCCCAAAATTTGACAAGTTCTTTCCTTCCTGCCTCACACAAGTCCCCGTCCAAGTTTCACCTCCCAGTTCCATGTGTAGTTGATAATAAAAAATACGTTTCTGTTAATTACTGTTTCCATCATGTTCTTTTGGAGGAGGGGAGGAAGGGGGTTGGTAATTGGACAGGACAGTCACCTTTGGCAGGGTACATAGGCGGGGGCAGGTCCAGCAGCAGGGCACATACACAGTGCAGTCACTAGTTACCCTGGTCAGTCTGGGAGGTGGTTTTCATGTTCTGTGGTGGGGGGTGGGTTGCTCTGTGACTTTGTGGCGGGGGAGGGCAGTTACAGATCTTATGCGGCGGTCCTTATCCTGGATCACAGAGCCACGCAGCAGGGGATCTGTAACCATCCTCCCCCTGCCACAAAGTCACATAGCCCCCCCATACACACAGTCCCGATCAGGAGGGGTGACAGGCTCCGTTGAAACAACCAGTCCACCACAGCGGAGCCTGTCAATCCTGGAGTTTAGAAGCGTCATTTGCGTCACTACACTACACCCGCTCCCCACCACAGTCTGCGTCCCAGGTTTAAAACATTCCCGTGAAAACAGTAATAAAGAAAACGGTGTTCATTAACAAAGCAGAAGTGATTTTATTTCTAAACGTGTGTTGGAAGGGAGTGAAGGGGGTATGTAACTGGAGAGGATAGTCAACATTAACTGGGTAAAGAAACGGGGGCAGGTTCAGCTTCTCTGTACACTAACTTAAAAGTCACAGGTTACCCTGCTCAGTCAGGAACCTAGCTTTCAAAGCCTCCCAGATGCACAGCGCATCCCGCTGGTCTCTTCTAATCGCCCGGCTGTCTGGCTGGGCGTAATCAGAAGCCAGGCTATTTGCCTCAACCTCCCACCCCGCCATAAAGGTCTCCCCCTTGCTCTCACAGAGATTGTGGAGCACACAGCAAGCTGCTATAACAATGGGGATATTGGTTTCGCTGAGATCACAGTGAGTCAGTAAGCCTCTCCATCTCCCCTTGAGATGGCCAAAAGCATTCCACCACCATTCTGCACTTGCTCAGCCGGTAGTTGAAGAGTTCCTTTTCACTGTCCAGGGCGCCAGTATAGGGCTTCATGAGCCAGGGCATTAGCGGGTAGGCTGGGTCCCCGAGGATGACTATCGGCATCTCCACATCCCCAAGAGTTATTTTGTGGTCCGGGAAGTAAATACCTTCCTGCAGCCGTCTAAACAGACCAGAGTTCCTGAAAACACGAGCGTCATGAACCTTGCCCGGCCATCCGACGTAGATGTTCGTAAAACGTCCCCTGTGGTCCACCAGTGCTTGCAGCACCATGGAAAAGTAGCCCTTTCGATTAATGTACTGGCTGGCCTGGTGGTCCGGTCCCAAGATAGGGATGTGAGTTCCATCTATGGCCCCACCGCAGTTTGGGAATCCCATCGCTGCGAAGCCATCTATGATCACCTCCACGTTTCCCAGGGTCACTACCTTTGACAGCAGTACATCAACGATTGCCTTGGCTACTTGCATCACAACAACCCCTACGGTAGATTTGCCCACGCCAAAGTGGTTCGCGACTGACCGGTAGCTGTCTGGCGTTGCAAGCTTCCAGAGGGCTATGGCCACTCGCTTCTGGACAGTCAGGGCTGCTCGCATCCGGGTGTCCTTGCGCTTCAGGGAAGGGGACAGCAACTCACAAAGTTCAAGGAAAGTTCCCTTCCGCATGCGAAAGTTTCGCAGCCACTGGGATTCATCCCAGACCTGCAGCACTATGCGGTCCCACCACTCAGTGCTTGTTTCCCGGGCCCAGAATCGCAGTTCCACGGCATCAACATGACCCATTGCCACTGTGATGTCCTCGGCGCTGGGTCCCATGCTTTCTGAGAGGTCTGTGCTACTCTCAGTTTTCAGGCCCTCACCGGGGTGCCGTAGCCTCCTCGCCTGACTTATCTGCATCTGCCTCTGGGAAAGGTGGATGATAAGCTGCGAGGCGTTGAGAACGGCCACAACTGCAGCGATGGTCGCAGCGGGCTCCATGCTCGCAGTGCTGTGGCGTCCGCGCTGTCATTGAGTAGAAAAGTGCGCGAACTGATTTCCCGCCGGCGCTTTCAGGGAGGGAGGGCGAGAGTGATGACGACAGTTACCCAAAAGCACCCTCGACACATTTTTTTTACCCAGAAGGCATTGGCGGCTCCACCCAGAATTCCAATGGGCAGCAGGGACTGCGGGAACTGTGGGATAGCTGCCCACAGTGCACTGCTTCCAATGTCGACGTTTTCCCCATTAGTGTGGACTCACAAAGTCGAATTACTGTCCTTAGTGTGGACACACACGTTCGACTTTGCAATATCGATTCCAAGAATTCGATTTAAGTAAAATCGAACTACTCTCGTAGTGTAGACATACCCTAAGTCATTCAACTATTTATTTAGGGGGAGATTTTCAAAGGCACAAATGTGTATTAGGCACACAAATCAGACTGACTTTCAGTAGGAGTTTGTGCCGCCTAACTGACCTTTGTGCCTTTTGAAAATATTCCACTTATAATTTATTTGAGTCCCAAATCATTCAGGTCTTAAAAGAGCATCACCAACACCTTAAATTGCATGATAAGAGGCCAGTGCAGAGGCTTCAGCTTAGGGTCCACATCATCCACAGGGTGGGTAGCTGCATTTTACAGAGATTTCATGGTGATGAGTTACCTAGGTGACAGAAAAGGTCTAGAGTCTTTTTAAAAACCTAATCCAGGGATGCCATGCAAACTGTGTACTGAGTGTAATGACTGTAAGTATCCAGTTTGAGATTAATATGCATATGCTGATTATCTGCCAGACTAGATACTACCTGACATCTGGAAGTACAAGGGAATTCCAATTAAAATCCCACCAAATATTACTGGATTATTAAAAATCAGTATACTATGAGATTATTTTAAACACAGTACTATGAACTGCACATGCTGTATGTTATGTTCTGATTTGAGCGAGCTCAGAAGGCACCTGCATGAGTCTTTTCAAAGCAACTGTAATATATTTTACTGGATGTGACAAACCTTATAAAAATGAAATAATGTCATGCTTTACAAGCATTTCAGTCAATGGGACCAAACACATGGAGGGCATTGAGGATGATATTTAACTTTTTCCATGTGTTGATTTAATACCACACAAAAGTTTGAGTCCCATATTGCCAATTTTCCACCATGTGGTAACTATTTAGTCAGGTGTTTAAAAGTTACTGAATTACAGAGTTGAATTACAGAACACAGCAACTACCAGTGGGCACTGGGTGTAAGCATGTCCCTCAGGCTTAGCACAGGGTCACATATACTGGCAGTAAATCATGGCAGCATTCCTATGGCAGCACTGGTCGGCTTACACAGGAATGAAAGTGCCAGATTGCAAAACCACATGTTTATGTGGTTCTAAAAATAGAGAATGTTAGTGTCAGATTGAACTGATGTAACTCCATCAGGTTCATGTCATTTTTAGTACACCTGTGGAAATATAGTACAGTATAGGAGGTCTGGGATATGATCCTGCTAGAGAAGCCTGCTAGGTTATATGGGGTCAATTAAATCAAGCTGAGACTATTTTACATGGTTGTGCAGGTCCAAATGTGAACCAAGAAATACCATTAACAACAAGATTTGAAATCATTCGCCGAACTTTCACATCACAAAGAAGTAACATTTTACACTTGTCCTTTTCAGGTTAGGGTAAGGCCTGAGTTGACAACTTTTGAAAAAAGTACTTTTAAAATACATCACAAATCATTGAGGAGGAAAACACCAATCATTTCATTCATTCAGTATCAGTGATAAAGATAATTCATTTAAAGCCAATGTGTTCCCAATAGCAAAGATCTGTTGCAGAGTAATGGAGTCTGATGAATTATCTAAGCATCTTACCTGAGGGATTTAAACTGCTGTTAATCATCATCAGAGTATCAGAGCACCCACCTCGTAAAATCTATAGCAAAGATCTGCCCAAGCTCACACATGTTAAAATAGGCTGAAAATATTCTGCATTACTACCAGCTGTACAATATATTGGACATAGTAAGATACTGTGCATGTTTTCCAAGTTAGTTATTCTGCAGCATATCTTATGAGGAAACATATGGCTTTTAAGAACATAAGAATGGCTATACTGGTCCATCTAGCCCAGTATCCTGTCTTCCAACAGTGGCTGGTGCCAGAAGCTTCCAAAGAAATTAACAGAATAGGGCAATTTATCAAGTGATCCATCCTCTGGCATGCAGTCCCAGCTTATAGCAGACCGATGTTTAGGGACACCCAGAGCATGAGGTTGCATCCCTAACCATCTTGACTAATAGCCATTGACGGACCTAAGTTCCACAAATTTATCTAATTCTATTTTGAACCCAGTTCAAAATCCAGTTTTGCCACAGATTTGCTCACTTCTACATCACAAAATGTGGTGGATACAGTATCAGCTAAAATTCTTATTATTCATTCCTTTCCATAACCCCACAGGTACGCATAATGTTTTACACAGTTAGACAAACTCCCTGATCCAAGAGTTTACAACCTAACCTAACGGATATAATATGAACAATGAAACAATGAGACACAAGGTGGAAGGCAGACAAGAAATGGCAGGAAGGGTGGGGTTTTTGATTCAATTAAAAGTGGAAATGGAGGATATTTCATTTCAACCATGAAAAAGATAATAGAAAAGTCAAAAGTGAGAGGAGAGGACAAATGGCTCATTAAGGAGAACATAATCCCTAGGAGTTCTATAACAATTTTCCTATTCAAGGCAGTTTACAAAACATTAACTATGAATCCACACCACGCGCCTCTTTAGTTAAGTGCCCATTTTATAGAACTCAATGGTAGAGCAATTAAATTGTTTGCTCAGGGTTACAGAGAGATCAGAACAGGAATTATATCTCAGGGCTTGTCTACACTGGCACTTTACAGCGCTGCAACTTTCTCGTTCAGGAGTGTGAAAAAACACCCCCGAGTGCTGCAAGTTTCAGTGTTAGATCTTGGCTACACTTGAGAGTTAGAGCGCAATAAAGCCGCCCCCAGCGCTGTAACTCACTCCCCGTCCACACTGGCAAGGCACGTACAGCGCTGTATCGCCACGGCTACAGCGCTGCTTGTACTCCACTTCCCCGAGAGGAATAAAGAGTATTGCGCTGCCGCTGCTGCACTGCAGCATCAGTGTGGCCGCCCAATGCGCTCTGATTGGCCTCCAGAAGTATTCAGCAGTATCCCACAATGCCTATTCTAGCCACTCTGCTCATCAGTTCGAACTCTACTGCCCTGGCCTCAGGAGACCAACCATCAGACCCGCCCTTTATATTCCCCGGGAATTTTAAAAATCCCCTTCCTGTTTGCTCAACCAGGTGTGGAGTGCTATCAGTGAAACTTTCCAGGTGACCATGCCTCCATGCGCCAAACGAGCCCCAGCATGGAGCAATGGCGAGTTGCTGGACCTCATCAGTGTTTGGGGGGAGGAAGCTGTCCAGTCCCAGCTGCGCTCCAGCCGTAGGAATTACGATACGTTCGGGCAGATATCAAGGGCCATGATGGAAAGGGGCCACGACCGGGACGCACTGCAGTGCAGGATTAAAGTGAAGGAGCTGTGGAATGCCTACCACAAAGCCCGCGAGGCAAACCGCCGCTCCGGTGCTGCCCCCACGACCTGCCGTTTTTACAAAGAGCTGGACGCGATACTTGGGGGTGACCCCACCTCCACTCCGAGCAACATCATGGACACTTCAGAGCGGGGGGAGGAGGAGGAGGAAAGCGGGAGTGAGGGTGCTGGGGTGGGGGGAGACACCCCGGAATCCCTGGAGGCATGCAGCCAGGAGCTCTTCTCAAGCCAGGAGGAAGGTAGCCAGTCGCAGCAGCCGGTACTTGGTGGAGGACAAACAGAAGAGCAGGTTCCCGGTAAGCAGCTTTTATTTTCGGGAAGGAAAGTTTTCGGGAGAGGAGGGTTAGGGCTGCATGCATGCCTAGATGCGGAATAGTGCATTGATGTGGTCTATCACAACGCGGTAATCGGCCTCGGTAATCTCTTCGAAAGTCTCATCCAGAACGTGGGCAATGCGCTTGCGCAGGTTCATTGGGAGAGCCACCGTGGTCCTTGTACCAGTCAGGCTAACGTGTCCGCGCCACTGTGCTGCGAGGGGCGGGGGACCATTGCTGCACACAGGCAAGCTGCATATGGGCCAGGGCGGAAGCCGCATTGCAGTAGAAGACCCTCCCTTGCTTCCCAGGTCACCCTCAGCAGTGAGATATCTTCCAGGATAAACTCCTGTGGAAAATGTTGGGACAGTGTTCAGTGTAGGTGCCCCCTGCAGATCTTTGCTCTCCCCAAGGCACAGAAACCCAGAGGACAGTACAGCCCTGAAACAATCAGTCTCCCTTACTCACCATTTTGGGGCTTCCAGGGGTTATGTGTGCTCTCTTTGGGATGGGAAAATTATGCTATTGTGTAGACTGTGTGCGCCCTCCTTAAATGCAGGGGAATCATTACTCTGTCTGGTATAAACAATGCTGCCTCTGTTAAGTGTTGCATTTTGCCTTTACAGACGCAACCTTGAGATCTCAGCTGTCCGTGTTATCACTGGCTGAGAGACTGCAAAAACTCCAGAAGAGACTGCAAAAAAGCAAAGAAGACGTGCTGCACAAAGTGATGCATCAATCTCTTACAGAGAATAAAAAAGCGCAGGAGTGGAGGGAGAGCAAAAGCAGGATCCGCAAGGAAAACGCAGCGCACCGGAAGCAAAGCACGGAGCGGCTGATAAGCATCGTGGAGCGCCAAGCTGACTCTATCCAGGTGCTCGTAGCCATGCAGGCAGAGCACTACCGCGCCCGACCTCCCCTGCAGCTCTTGTCCCAAAACTCTTTCCCTTGTGCCCCTATGTCACCTCCAACCCACTTTCCCCAACATCCGGGTTCTTACCACCACCAGCTGCCTCCATAACCTGTATCTTCACCAAGCAGCCCTGAGAACTACAACCCTTACCCTCTGCACTCAACCCCCATCACCATGCAGTATACCCATCCTGAAGTGCAGCACTCAATGCACAGCGCTCCAGATAGGACATACGCAAATCTGTGATTGTACCATTCCCCACTCCACCCCCTTGCCCTTTCTGATTCCCAAACAGTTGTGTTTCTTTCAATAAATGAATTTTCTTTTCAATAAATGGATTTTTTGGCTTTGAAAACATTCTTTATTATTGCATAAAGTAAAAGATACCTTAAAAGATACCTTAGCCCAGGAAAGAAACAGGCACTGCAAATCAACTTAGCAAACACAGATTCCTACTAACATTGTAACCACTGCACTTCACTCCTATGCAGGGCACCAGACATTACTGCTGGTTTTCAGCCTCAAATTGCTCCCTCAAGGCATCCCTAATCCTTGCAGCCCCGCGCTGGGCCCCTCTAATAGCCCTGCTCTCTGGCTGTGCAAATTCAGCCTCCAGGTGTTGAACATCAGAGGTCCATGCCTGACTGAATCTTTCACTCTTCCCTTCACAAATATTATGGAGGGTACAGCACGCAGATATAACCGCGGGGATGCTGTTTTCGGCCAAGTCCAGCTTCCCATACAGAGATCGCCAGCGGCCCTTTAAACGGCCAAAAGCTCACTCCACAGTCATTTGGCACCGGCTCAGCCTATAGTTGAACCATTCCTTGCTGCTGTCAAGGCTCCCTGTGCAGGGTTTCATGAGCCACGGCATTAACAGGTAAGCAGGGTCTCCAAGGATCACAATGGGCATTTCGACTTCCCCTACTGTGATCTTCCGCTCTGGGAAAAAAGTCCCAGCCTGCAGCTTCCTGAACAGGCCAGTGTTCCAAAAGATGCATGCATCATGCACCTTTCTGGGCCAGCCTGCGTTAATGTCAATGAAACGCCCACGGTGATCCACAAGCGCCTGGAGAACCATAGAGAAATATCCCTTCCGATTAATATACTCGGATGCTAGGTGGGGTGGTGCCAGAATAGGAATATGCGTCCCATCTATCGCCCCTCCACAGTTAGGGAAACCCATTTGTGCAAAGCCATCTACAATGTCCTGCACGTTACCCAGAGTCACGGTTCTTCTTAGCAGGATGCGATTAATGGCCTTGCAAACTTGCATCAACACGATTCCAACGGTTGACTTTCCCACTCCAAACTGGTTCGCGACCAATCGGTAGCTGTCTGGAGTTGCCGGCTTCCAGATTGCAATAGCCACCCGCTTCTCCACCGGCAGGGCAGCTCTCGATCTCGTGTCCTTGCACCGCAGGGTGAGGGCGAGCTTCTCACACAGTCCCATGAAAGTGGCTTTTCTCATCCGAAAGTTCTGCAGCCACTGCTAATCATCCCAGACTTGCATGATGATGTGATCCCACCACTCAGTGCTTGTTTCCCGAGCCCAAAAGCGGCATTCCAAGGTGCTGAGCATGTCCGTGAATGCCACAAGCAATTCTGTGTCGTATGCGTTACGCGACTCGCTATCATCATTGGACTCCTCACTGTCACTTTGGATCTTAAGGAATAGCTCGACTGCCAAAGGAGACGTGCTGGCGAGACTCGTCAGCATACTCCCCAGCAGTTCAGGTTCCATTTCCCGCAGACCGAAATGGAACAGAGATCGCGCTGCACAGAAACCGTTGAAAGATGGCACCAAATGTGGACAGAATCACAGGGATTGCTGGGATGCGAAGCGATGCATCACGGGGCGTTGGGACAGGACCCAGAATGTCCCGCACCCGCTGCCCCCTTCCCACAACCCACGGCGCCAGAATGGGAAGAGGTGCTCTGTGGGATAGCTGTGGGACAGGTGCCCATAATGCACTGCTCCCAATGCCGCTGCAAGTGCCGCAAATGTGGCCACAACAGTGTGCTGGCAGCTGTCAGTGTGGACAGACTGCAGCACTTTCCCTACTCAGCTGTACAAAGACAGGTTTAACTCACAGCACTGTACAGCTGCAAGTGTAGCCATACCCTTATAAAGTGGCAGTGTAGACAGTGCACCAGCGCTACACCCCTCATGGAGGTGGGTTTTTTATGCCATGACTACACAAGCCACATTAAAGCACTGCCACCGCAGCGCTTTAACGTTGCCAGTGTAGACAAGCCCTCAGAAAATCCTTGGCCCTAAGCCTGTTCTCAGACCATTAAATCACTCCTCTTTCTGGGAGTATCAGGGAAGTCTTATCATATGTATTTTCCTGGACAATGCACACCATGTTTAAGGGTCATTTTCCAAATGTATTTATCTTTTGCTATTCCTTTGCTTTTACATTCATGAAAGAAATGTTAACTTCCCCATAAAATATCAGAGGAGCCAGACAGCATCTGTCTTTCCTGACTATTCTTCTGTTTTGAAGACCACCTGATGCAAATAATACTTGCTTTAGCTAATTATTATTTTTGGCATGAATCAAGTCAAGTCCGTTGAATTTAGATGCTCTAAACATTTTTTGAAATACCAATTAGGTATATAATCATGGCCACTATCAGTAGTACTGACTATTCTTTTTCTGATAATGCCACAGCTCACAGGAGCTCATTAGCCATCCCCATATAGACAATCATTTAAGCATCCTGTAGGATAAGAAGAATGAGTTAGAGAATTAGCAAGTGGCCTTTTACTACGATATCCATCCATAGTTTTGGCACAGTTTATCAGACAAGGCCCAAAATTAATGAATACATAATCTCCAAACCCCCTCACACTCAGAGACAATATTGTCCTTTCTTCTGAAGTGTTTCTAGTGCAATTTGGATGTCCAATCCACATGTACTGGGTTGGGGAGAAACTGGACCTATATTCTGCCCCATCAACCCCCAATATTTCCAATACTTCAACATTTTATGAAAACTAGGGAAGACAAGAAAAGAAAAATATATATCAGCTTATTTCCCACTTCAATACACTAGGGGAAACATCCTTATCTGATTATAATGACTGTAAACCATAAAAATAGTCGCTAGACTTCTGTATCTTACTTCTATTACAATATGAAAGCAGTTCATTAATGCTTAAAGAATCAAGTCTCCACAGGAGGTTAATACTGTACTCGTTCTGCTGCTGGCATGATAATTTTTCCCAAGGACTTCAAAGTCTTTCTTAGGACCCTATGGAAGACAAAGGCTGTTGCAGATAAAGAGAATGAAATGTCTGCACATCACCTTAGAGGTTTTTGTTTGGACATGTACAAGGCATTTACTGTAGACGTAACAAGTTGCACCATTGCTGCTACAGAATGGCTACCTACTAAATAAGTCCATTGTTACCCATCTTTCATTATATAGAGACCAAAAGGCCAACAATACAGATTTATTTGTTTCTAACAGTCGCCTTCAGAGTGATGGAAAGAGGACAGGAACAAAGGAACAAATTAAAAAGGATATTGTTATTAGCCTTTGAGAGTAAAATGACGCATTTCAAAACCCATTCAGAAATCAAATTAGAGCATAGACATCATAATGCACCAGCCAAGGAAAAAATGCAGTGCCCCTTTCTTGTCGTTTGTATGCAGGCCATTGGTGACCCATGTGGACATTCACAGAGATGAGGCACCTTACCTTAGTTGTAGCATTAGCTGGACACCCCACTGAGCCAGACAGTAGTATGGAGATTTTGGATGCCCCAGAAAACTATCCAGTAAATAAATGTGATACCCCAGAGAGGGCTTTTTTCTGCTGCACTTGGGATTTATACTGAGATTCTGTCTAGCTGCACGACAAACCCTGGCCCAGCCACACAGCTGTTCTTATTTGGGTTGCATGTAAATGTTAGCCTTCCAAGTTATATTATAAAGGTGATTATCACAATGTAGCAGACGGACAAGTCTCTTTTAATTTCCACATGTCTCCTCTTAAAGAATGTATTGGTGGCACAGGGCTTAGAGATTGTGGGTTCCAAGACACTATATATTTTCTGTAGTAACTGAAAATAAATTGAAAGACATCAAGAAATGCTAGTGGATCCAAATTGTCTCTTTATGATTATAGCTTTTCTCCATCTCCCTTAGCACAATACAGTACTGCAGGTCAATATTTATGGAAGAAGAAAGTTATGGACTGATATAACATCACCTGGAGTCAGGTATAGTACAAAGGCAGACAGATGCTATGCAAGCTACTGAAGAACAATGCTAATACAGAGTGGGAGTATGCAGCAGGACCTGTGACAACCTTGATATTTAGTACTGAAACATCCTATTATGCTGAACAATATTCAGCTGTAGCCAAAACCAAATGGAACTAGTTTTCAGAGGTGAAAAGTGCAATACCCTACAGTGACACTATGCTAAATACTCCCTGTGGGTTTTGTTTCTTCTAGTCAGAATGTTACTTTCCCCACCAAACACTCATTTGTCATCTGTTTCACCGGTTACACTGGTATAGTGCTGGTGTGGGACATTGAGCTCCTGTGCATCCTTCCTAAATCAATTCCTGCCAATAGTGAATGAGCTGTTACATTTGCCTACAATGCAAATCTAATGGCAAAGGCAGCATCACTTTCCGCATTTAAGTTGCACTGATACTTGACGCTGAAAAGGGCAGAGACACATTTATGGGTTCCGGTAACTTAATTAAAAGTCATGCTGTGAACTAAGGTTGTACTTTTGAGCATTATGGTCAATAGAAGAATTTTTTTTCTAATGTGTACGCACACACACACACATGCACACACACAACCAATTGGAGTGAAGGTTAACCTAAGTAATCACAGACTATGAAACTTTCTGCACTAACCATAGCTCACTCTAGGAGTCAATTTTAGCTTTTTCTACAGGGCTGATGCCTTAAATAAATCTGCATACCCATCCACAAACTATCAAGCTAGCATCACTGTGGAGCAAAGCTACAAATCAACTGGCCAGATCAGATCAGATTCTCAGCAGTGGAACTTCTACCAGAGTAGCCCAACTCTAAGGGCATATCTACACTTACCTCTGGAGCGATCGATCCAGCGGGGGTCGATTTATCGTGTCTAGTGAAGACGCGATAAATTGACCGCCGAGCGATCTCCCATCGATTCCGGTACTCCACCAGAGTGAGAAGCGTAGGTGGAGTCAATGGGGGAGCGTCAGCCGTCGACCTACTACAGTGAAGACACCATGGTAAGTAGTTCTAAGTACGTCGACTTCAGCTACACTATTTTCGTAGCTGAAGTTGCGTAACTTAGACCAACTTAGCTCATATCCCCCCCCCACCCCAGTGTAGACCAGGCCTAACTGTTCATATCCAAATACAAGACCCACATCTTTAATAAAGACTCTTCAGTATCACCCTCAGACCTAACCATAGGCATGTTAGTTCTGTCTACATTATGAACTTATGTTGATATAACTACGTCACTCAGGGGTGTGGAAAATCCTGTAAGTGTAGACAAGCGCTTAGAAATATTGTAGATCAGACAGATAATTGTTTTCATTGTTTTGAGGAAGAATGGTAAAACGCAGAATACCGAAGTGTATAGGTACTGCTGCTAGATTCTGTAGATTCTGCAGTTTGAGACAGGTTGCTTTGATTCCTATTGACATCACCCCTCCACTCCAACAGGTCACAAAGAGGGTTTGTGAAGCTGCATGACTGCTGGTATATTTACTCCATTGAAAACAAAACGAAAACTGATTGTCCCTTTTTAGACTCAGGAGAGGGAGATAATCAATAAAACCCTAAAAAGGGAAGTAGACTGAGTTCTCAGATCACTAATAGCTGGATTGCTTTTCCTATTTGCTCTTGCTTTGCTCGTGTGTATTTATTTCTCTCTTGTGGGTTATCAATCCTTAGTCACCCAGTGATAAAACAGTCAGAATTAACATGCCAAAAAGTAACAAAATATGGGACACCTCATCAATCATGTAGGAAGGAACTCTGAAACTAAATGCAAATCGTCCTTTGAAACTTGTAAATGCTACTTGGAAGTAAAGTTATTTACTTACATTTTTTTAAATCTTATTTTGCATGTTCGCACTAACATTTTCCTACAATGGTCCTGCGCAGCTTTTCCTACATGCTGCATCAATTCATTTTTACAGGGAGATTTGTCACATTAAAATACACATTGCTCATTGAACAGATGGATGCCTAATAAACTTTTGAAACACTCCAAGCATAGAGCTAACTGAAATGGGATTCATTATCCTCACTTGAAAGGAGCTCATATCTCAACACACACACAAATAAGTCATCTTCCACTATCGAGAATCTAGGTAGGAGGCTCCCTTTGAGACTGAACAACTTCACACCATTAAAAAGAGGCTGGCTTTCTAGGTCAGGGTCGAAGCTATTAGAGGGGATACTGTGGAGCATATTGTGGTTGCCTGCATCATACTAGGTTTGGATAAATGGACAGCCTTAGCTCCCAGCACAGCAGCTTTCAAGTTTTCAGATGCTGATGCAGATTAAGAGAATCCAATGTCACTGGTGATGTGGGATTTTATACCAAGAAAAGCCTAGGGAAATCTAAGTATATTAAGATAAAAAGAAACATGAAGCCATCAAAGAAATGTTTTGGAGGCCTCCTGTGTGTATTATTTATAAAGATTCATGACTACTCATTAACCTTCAGAACTCCCACACTAGAGATCACCCACACTAGGGACAGCACACTGATTGTGCTACACCAGCACATAATATCACTAGTATAGACAGGGCCTAAGCTTGCTAAAGCAATAATGTACAACAGGCTGCACTGTTCACAGGACACTCGTGTCCATGGGTATGTCTACACTGGAGTTGGAGGTGTAATTTTCAGCTCGAGCAGACATATTCGAACTAGGTCTGATTGAGCTAGTTCATTCAAACTAGAAGTGTAGCCCTGTGGCAAGACAGGCTAGTCACTCCAAGTATGAGCCCATCTTAAACCCTAGGCAAGTACTCAAGGAGGCTAGCCCATCCCGCTGTTCACTTTGCTGAAGTGAAACTCTATTTTTAGTGCACTAGCTTGATCAGAGCTAGCATGGGTATATCTATCCAAACTGGAAATTATACCTCCAGCTCCAGCGTAGACATACCTTATATGTCTCAACTGTATTTTGGTGTGTGGAATGAGGCCAAATGCCTTCGACCACCCCAGAATTTTCTGTAGCATTCTGTTTTTATAACATAGGTTTTATTGCATTTCTGAAGATTGTTCATCCATATTATATTTTAATTGTATATGTACAACGTTCTGTACAGTGCTGAGCATTGGGTCATCACTGAACACATACCTAGAATGAGGGATTCAGTGTCAAGCATGGTGAGCAAGTCTGAATGGAGGCTGTGTGAAGGCAGAATGCTAGGTTCAGTCTTCTGCAATAAGTGGCAGCAACTCTCAAGCTTCCTCTGCAACTGCTCCTTTACTCACAAGTGTACAAGATAAAAAAATAAATAGGTATGGATAGATAATGTATGTGTCTGGGGAGATGTGCACTTGTATGATTACTATCATACTAATGAGGTGTTTACCCTTTAAGGCCTAACAACTGCACTCTCAGAGGAATCTACATGTATGCTATGCAGGATCAAGTCCACAGTGTATTTGTGTGCACAAGTAGCTAAACATCCAATTAGCCAATTTTATGCACAAGCTCCCTTTTTGCCAGCATAAGTGATTATGTGCCCAAGAGTTGGCATTTAACCAGAGACTGATTCTGAAAATGATCCAGACTAATGGCCCATGGCTGCAGGAGTGCAGAGATCACTGCCTGTCATGCTGACCAATACTGTCTCATTGTTTTTTTGCACGCAGGTTTGTATCCCTCGTAGGTCTGTATCCGTCTGTTACTTCTTGTCTTGTACTTAGACTGTAAGCTTTTGGGGAAAGGGACAGTCTTCTCATTTGTTCTGTGTTTTGCACAGCACCTGGCACAATGAGTGGAGCTCCTCTACAATCTGATACTAAAATAATAACAGCAACAATAATAAGGAAAACCAAAGAAGAAGAAGTGCATCTGAGAACCTAAAATGTAGGAATTCGGTGAAGGGTTTAACAAAACTACCCAAACCTATGAAGCTGGTGCATGGTCGGGATTTATTGGTGACTCCTGAGGATAATTTTAGACAGTAGCTTTCCCCTTTTTATGATTAAAGAACTTGTATGTTGGGAAGACTGTTTGTTTTAAATACATCTATCTATCTATCTCCATGATGTAATATCAAAGAAGAATAATTATAATAATAAGAGTTATGTGTATGGTACTGGGTTGTTAAATACACAAATCACTTCCTTTGAAGCTTCAGGGGCTGTTCTTACACAAAATAAATCTGAAATGTTTGGGTTGAATTGCTTTTGTTGAAGACTAATGGAAACCTTTGATGTCATAGAAACGCTTTTAACATTTCTTATTTCTTGTGTGTTTCGCATACAATACAAGTGTGGAGATGATGTCGATAGGATGCATTACAGAGTCCTGTGATAAACATATTTATCATTCACCTTTGACTGCTTCATCTGTCCTCAGCACACTAATCCATATCTGCTGAAATTACTTCCATTGTTCCCGAGTTCAAGTCCACTGACCATTTCATTGCCGAATAACTGCCTCTCAGGGGTCCCCAACAAATTCCAGCTATGTAAACACAGCCCAGAGAGAGAAATGTAATCCACTCATTAGCTCCCAAAATCTTCATAGACCAGGAAGTAGATCCCAACTGCTGCCATCTCCCTCCACTCTATTTAGTTGTTGCCTTCTGTGGAGGAAGGGAGCAGAAAAGGCTCCTACCCATATCTTCCTCCTCACCTTGGAATAAAGACCAAATAGGATACAAAAAAGCACCTATTTTTTTAAAAGCAGTAAAATAGATATTTTAAACATTTTTATGCTCCAACTCATACTTATAAAACCTTTATACCACCCTATCCCATCATACACACACACACACACACACACACACACACACACACACACACAGTGTGGTATATGTCTGAAACAAATGCTTACAACTAAACCAGAGAACTTGCCTTTTGCCTTACTGCTTGAGCCTAGTAGCAAATTATGCCTAAGAAGAAAATAATAGGGTATTGCTGTAGTCTGCTGTGAAAATGAATAAATCAGACATGATCGCTGCTTGAGCTCAGCTTCTGAAGTGTTGATTTTTAACAGATCTGTGAAGGAAGCTGATGGGCAGAATAATCTCTCTAATCACTAGGGATGAAATCCACTTTACCTCCATAAAACTTAAGTAATCAGGCCTTGTGCAGAGTACCAAATGAGGGGCTAGGAGAGATGACATTCATAGATACACATCTCTACCTGTGAGCAGGCCACGGGGTCACATAATGCAGATACTACTCTAATATAGGCATTAAAATAACAGGTACTGCGCCATCCATCATTGCTCTGAAGGGACTGGACCCCCATAAGCACAGATCCCATGACCTTTCCCTGGCTTACTATGCCTGCCCAGCCCCAACACAAGGCTTAATGACGTGCAGAGGATTTGCACCAGCCCATCACACTGGAATAGATTTCACTCCAATGGGGCTCCACTATAATAGACAATATGCCAAAGCTGTCTTGTATTATTCACACAAGTAGTTCAGAATGAGGCCATGCCTATACTATAAACTTTGGTTCAGGAGTGTCAAAGCACCATGGGCAGGTATCCCAGTGTGCAATCAGCCACCATACAGCGCACTGTCTTTTGGAAAGTTTTGACAATGTATGGTGGGGCAGAAATGACTCACACAGGAATGACTATCACGCACTGCCTCCTGATAGTCAGGCCTCGTGATTGGAGCGGAGGTCAAAACCCAGACATAGGGTTAGGACTGGACTGAGGGTAGCACTGGAGTCGAGATCCAGGGACAGGCAAGGATCAGAACTGAGTTCAGAGTCCGTAGACAAGCCCAAATCAGTACAATAGCCAGAGTCCAGGTGCAAGCAAGGGGTCGAAGACAGATGCTCAGAGTCCAAGGAGGGCCAGGAGGCAGAGGCAAAGCTGGAGGGAGTTTGTAACAGGGCTGGAGCAAGGTCGGAGTAGGACAAGGATCAGACTGGACAGGGCTCAGGCAAGGCTGGGCAGGAGGAGGAACAGGTTCCAGAGCAGTCTAGAGAGTCTGTTACACTGTGTGGCAGCAGGAGGGTCCCTCCCTGGCCAGGTAGTGCTGTTGCACACACGGATCTGCAGCTCTGGCAGGGTTGGGGAAATACCTGAGCCTGAGGGTCATCTAACCAGGCTCATCTTAGGGATTGCTACTGCGTACCTGAAGGCTGAGTCACTGCAGGTTCTGTTGGAAGGGTAAATCAGGGCACATACTGAAGCACTGGGTATGGGCCCACCCACATCTAAAGGCCACTCCCTAAGCCTAAGGGAAGGAGCCACCATACCCAGGCATCAATTAATCACGGGGGACAACTAATGAAAAAACAGGGATGGGAGTGAGGGTCACAGTTTCAAAATCAAGGATCCAGAGGGGGACCCTGAGCAGAGAATCCTGGACAGAGCCCATTGCTCCTCAATGGCATCCGGGGAGCCAGTGGACACTGCCCAGAGGAACGCTGCCCAGAAACATGACAGAAGAGAGGACCTTTACAGTGGGGCCATGGAATGGGTGTGCATAAATAAGGAAGTGCAGGAAAAAGTGCAGCCAGAACTTAAGGAAGAGGTTCTGGAGGAGCCATAAGAGGGGCTGGAACCTGGTGCACTCAATGTAAATGTGTGCCAGGGTCACCCTCTCGCCACAGAAGGAGCAGGTGTCAGGGGAGGCTGTGAATCATGCCAGGTACATGCCCATGCTCATAGCTCCATGAAAGAGCCACCAACTAATATCCCTGTCTGTTGGAGGAGCATCTATTGAGGCTCTGGAGAGCTGAGCAAGCAGCCCTGGTTTGACTGCAGGTTTGCCTCACACTGACTGGGAGCAAGGGGTCAACTTCCCAGTATGCAACTGTCTCCAACCCATAATGTCATGCATATCCCATAATTTTTGCACCTTTTAAAAAAATACCATGAACCTTCATGGCCCTCCTCTGGGTCTGCTATCTCTGACAGAAGCATGAAGCCTGCACAGCTCTGCACTGTTGTCATAAGCGTTGCAAGCACAGGATGCACAATCCTCCAGTATTTCCAGAGCCTTAAGAAGAACCGAATCAGCAGAGAACATAATTTCTTGGAGGACAGATTGCTGTGGGACAATTTGTCATTGGTGTCATTCCTGTAACAGCTACAGATGGAGGAGTGCCATTTCTAGACCTGAGAAACAAACACTGACAGGTGGGATCACATAGTAATCCCAGTTTGGGATGATGAGCAGTGGCTACCAAACTTTTGGATGTGCAAGGCCACATTCCTGGCTCTGTCTGCCAAGCTTGCCTCAAACCTCCAGCGCAGGGACACCAAAATGAGAGCTGCACTGGGAGTGGAGAAGCAAGTGACGATCATACTGTGGAAACTTGCAGCACCAGATTGCTACCAGTCAGTGGGAAATCATTTTGGAGTTGGGAAATCCACTGCGAGGCTTTTGTCATGCAAGTTTCCTGCTACACGGGTCTGTGACTCCTGGCAATATGCAGGCCACAGTCGATAGATCTGCAGCAATAGCGTTCCCAAACTGTGGTGGAGCAATAGATGCCATGCATATCCCTATTTTGGTACCAGACCACCTTGCCACAGAATACATCAACAGAAAGGGCTACTTTTCTATGGTTATGCAAGCACTGGTGGATCACTGGGGATGCTTCACTGACATTAATGTTGGCTGGTCAGGAAAGGTGCTTGATGTTCACATCTTCAAGAACACAGAACTGTTCAGAAAGCTACAAGCAAGGACTTTCTTTCCTGACCAGAGGATTACCTTCGGCAATGTTGAAATACCAATAGTGATCCTGGGGAACCCAGCCTACCTCTTGATCCCTGGCTCATGAAACCATACACGAGCCTTCTCAACAGCACCAAGGAAAATTCAACTACCTGTTTAGCAGGTACAGAATCACAGTTGAATATGCTTTTGGTAGATTGAAGGGATGCTGGTATTTATTACTTACAAGGTTGGATATCAGAGAAAAAAAATCCCAATAATTATAGCTGCCTTCTGTGTCCTGCATAATATCCATGAAGCAAAGGGGGAAAAGTTGCCACTGGGGTGGAGGTGGAACAGCTGTCTGCTGAGTTAGAACAGCCAGACACAAGGGCTATTAGAAGAGCTGAACACAGAGCTATTCAGCTGAGGGAGGCTTTGAAAGAGCACTTTAAAAGTGAGCCAAAGTAATGCTTTGGGGTGTGCTGTGCTCTACCTGACCCTGCTGTTTGGGGGCCTGTTGGGAATTGCATGGTGCTTGGTGTACATCTATGAATATGACACAGTCAATGACCTATTAATTTTGCAATGCTTCCTGTACATTTATGATTATTTCACTTCTTTGTCACTGATCCTGTGAGTTGTCACACTGAACAGTAACAAATAAGTAGGTGCCTTCAGAACTGCTAGGCACTTTGCAGCATATGTTGTGAACTAATAAAGATGAATTATTTTCCAAATAATAGAATTGTAGTCAGTAACATAACCAGTGCAAAGAAAAATCTGTGGAATTTAACAGCAAATATATTAAAAACTTAATAATTTAATGGAGCAAAACTTATGAAGGGGAAAAACATTCATGTCATTTTACCTACACATTCAGCAACAGTGGCTTTCACAGGTCAGTGTATGTGAAGCTGTGGTTGTCTCTAATGTCACCCAGAGTGGATAGTAGGGATAGGGATGAGACACCTGATGCCATGTGGAATGTTGAGGGGCAGGGGTAGGGAGGTGCTGTAATGGAGATCTCCGTGGACTGCAAAGAGAGGAGAGCCTGTGATTGTTAAATCTGTAGGTCCATAAGAGTCTGCAGCATCTGTGTTTGCTGCTGGAGAAGCCCCATTATGTCCTGGTGCATCTCCCTCTTCTTTTCCTGCTGGGACGCCAGAGCCTTTCTCCAGTCTGCTCTTTCCTTCTCCAGGATGTCTGCAATAGTCACCATCCAGGCCTTTGCTCGAGGTCTGATGCAGCACTGGCTTGCAGGATCTCATTGAACATATCATCCCACATCCTCTTCTTTCTCCTCCTTTTCTGGTGCAGCTGTTCTGTAGGTGTGGAGGGGTGACACCTTAGTGCTGCAATGGCAGCAGCTGCAGATAAAACACACAGAAGTACCATTTTCAGTATAGTCACAACAAAGAGCAAAAGTTAAGATTCAGAACTCCTTTCCCTTGCTCCCCTAAAGTTTTAAACAAGACATGTCTATTGACATTTCTACTTGGGAGTGCTTGTATATGGCACTACTCACAGCACCTGCCAGGGTGAGTATGGCCTGCCGGGGTGAGGGAAATGAGGAGGGAATTGCTCGGTTGCATGGAACTATAAGTATAGGGCAATGGCATGAGTATTGGCACCATTGTCCACAGGCAGTGGTGATTTTACCTGATATCTCACTTTTGTGTGTAACAAAGGCACGGAAAGCACGGCTTCTGCTGGTGTCTCACAGCCACCTGGACCTGTATGCTGCTAGCTTGTGTAATGCAACGGTGCCTGCCAAAGTTATCTCTGACTGGTGTGGGGAAATGTTGTACCGCAGAGGAAGAAATAAGGCAGCCATCACTAGAAGACTTTGGGGAGGATTGCAGAGTCCCTCCATGAAAGTTTCATTGAGATCTCTCAGGAGGATTCAAGGGGCATCCCTTTGTACATAAATAAACAGCTCTGCATGGCCCCCTGCCTAACTCCAGAGGGGAATTAAAAGCAATTAACACCTCTCTTTGTTGTACCCTACCTTTTCTAGTACACGTAAATGTAATGAAAAGTTGATAGCTGTGTCCGGAAAGTTGGGGTTGCCATCAGTACATTAATGCAATGGGAAATACAGTAGAACACTTACCCGAGATTCCTTCCTCTGCATCAGCCTTGCCTGTGCTCAACTGCCGGGACTGAATGGAGTGTGGTGGATTCTCAAACAGGTCCTGGATTGTGGCATAGCGGGACCCCGCGATTGCATGTCCCCCATCCTTCTCCTCTATCTCATCCTCACAGTTCATGGCAGGGGGTCTGTTGCTCAAGCTCCTCAGAGGAATCCATGGTGGTCTGCAGGGTGATGGTGGGGTCCCCACAAAATATGTCATGAAGCTCCTTGTAAAAGTGGCAAGTCTGCAACTTGGCACCAGATAGACCGTTGACCTCCCTGGCCTTCTGATTTGTCTGACACAGTTCCTTTCATGTTCCACTGCTGCTGATCTCTGTCATATTCCTTCTTCTGCATCCCCCAGGCAATCTGCTCATAGAAATATGGACATGTGTGCAAGCCTCTTCTCCCCACACGCCCAGGAGATCCAGTATCTCCTGTCTACTCCAAGCCCAAGCACATCTGGAGCGTGTAGCCAGTATGGTCAGCTGGCCAGCTGCACACAACAATGGAGTGCAGCTAGGTGAGCTGCTAGGACAATCAGGAAAAGGCATTTCAAATATTTGCAGCGCTTTAAAAGGGAAGAGAGCCTTCCTTTCTCCATGACCCCTGAGCAGTAGAGTTCACAATGTGACCAGAGTAGTCAATGTGGAGTACTGTGGGACAGTTAGGGTCGACATAAGCAATACAGTGACTACACTTGCACTGCATCAACCTCAGTACATTGATCATGGCTCAACTCTACTTAAGGAGGTGGTATCACTACGTCGCTGTAACGTGGCACTTACATCGGTGGGAGACAAATCTAAATGTACATTCATACATAACTAGGTTGATGCATGGTGGCTTACATCAACCTAACTTTGTAGTATAGACCAAGTCTGAGTAAGGCAAGCAGGAGCTGGTCCTATGTTTGAAACAACACACTCTAATTGAAAGGCACACAGCTGGGCTTTCCAAAGCAAATGTTGGCATTCTTTATCTCAGATAGGGGCACTATGTTATGTATGCTATGGGACTGTCCAAATCCCTGACAGAAAATAAACCACCAGTATTCAAATAACTGCAGATTTAGAAAATCCACATCTGTTTGTTTTAGAAGCCCTAACAATACTCCTAAGGATACCTACAGCTCCAGGAAAATGGTCACTTTGGGAATTCCTCATTGCCAAAAGAGTGATCTTTATCAAATAGAAATCAACAACAGGCAATATGTTGTTGCAGGGATGCATTGCAGGAACAAGCACTGAATTGCAGCATTTTGTCTTTAAAAGGAATCTCATTCCTTTCACTATCCAGGATCACTCTTATTAAGGGCTAAATCCTGCTCACTTGATCATGCAAATATTCCCTTGGGCTTTGTCCCTAAACCAGAAATTTGGGAAAGAAGCTGAATCTACACTGTTTGCCATGGTTTGCTCATCTCCATCACCCACTCTGTTTAAATCACAATCCACAGTGGATTCACTGAAATTGTTCCCCAGAATACTTAAGGGATACAGTTTAGTAAATACCTGTAGACTTGATACAGTTGATAACAACTGGATGAAGGTTATGGGTACCAAAAAAACCCTTCTCTACTTTTGTATGTATCTTCTTGATACCACCTCCACAGTCATTCATTTCTGTCAATTCATTATTCAACACCCTCTAAAAGCCCTAGTTCCTCCCATGGCACTCCTAGACTGAAGAAATCAGATTTAACTAGCAGACAAATAAAAGCCATCAATACAAAGCATAAAATATTAAAACCTAAAATAACACACCCAAACAGATCCTGTGGCACTAACACAATAGCTGCTCAACTTCACTCATTGCAACCTAAGCTCAGCCTTCATTTGTATGCTGTCTACCTACATGGCAAGCTGTTTAGGGCCAGGACCTTCTCTTTTTGTCCATTTGTAAAGCACCTAGCATGATGCTGGCCTTATACAAGTAATAATTAACCATAATTATACTCTATATCAAAAGTTTTGCCTGTTACAAAGGTTGGTCCCAAAAAAGAAAGCTGGAATTGGAAGGTATGTTTACCAAAGAGTTTACACTTAAATTCTGCTGAGAGTAAGAACACTGAATCTTTAAAATTCATTTTATTTCTAAAGGTCCATCCTTTACTGTTTAATTTTCATGCTAAAATTACCTGTCAACCACTAAGAAAATAGAGCAGGAGTACTGAGCTGTGGATACTGCATTTTTATTTTCATGCAATTATATATCATTTAAAATCTTTTTCACAAGCTCATTTTCTTTTCTGTTCATAACATTTTGTTTTATTGCTTTTAATCACTTCTCAGCAATTTACTAAACAAATATTATCAACTACTCTCAATTTATTTTGAAGATTTAGAGCCCAATGAAGTAAGAATTTGCAATCAATGCAAATAACACCCTTTATCTACTCTGGTATCTCTGTTCATGAATCATGATATGACAGTATCTATAGCTACAAGGTGCAACACTATTTCTAATTCACCTTGTTTAGTACCAGATCACAAAATCTTCATAAATCATATCCTGTTTTTATACATCTCAGCTGCAGACACATTCATTTTTCAAACTCCTCATTTCAAGCAACATTTATTTTCAACTTCAATTTCCTGACCAATCTAGTCATATAGGTTATGACATTCCTTAATAGGTTTTGTGTGTGTGAGTACACGCGTGCATGAGCGCACTCTTTAGAGCAGTGGTGGGCAACCTGCGGCCTGCGGGCCGCACGCAGCCCATCAGGGTAATCCACTGGCAGGCCATGAGACAGTGTTTACATTGATCATCCGCAGGCATAGCTGCCCGCAGCTCCCAGTGGCCATGGTTTAGTGTTCCCAGCCAATGGCTGCAGGTTGCCCACCACTGCTTTAGAGAAATGGCATTGTATTTTCTATGAACTATCCCAGCTGCTAAATCTAAAACCTCATTTAGTTATCCTTTTGCATCCAAAATCTATTGTACCTCACCAACTGTCCATAGGGCCTGATTCTGCTTCCATTGTAGTCAATGACCAAATTCCTATTAGTATATAGATACAGACAGATATAGATACAGATATGGCCTGGTAGTGGCCATAATGTGCTAGGCAGTTTCTAAACATAAAAGGAGGCAAGGCCTGGTCAAAAAAAGCATTAAATCTCTTTCAGTGGGAATAGGATCAGTCCCATGTCCTGTAATTTTAAAAGTAGAGACAGGCTCTAGACCTTGCTGAATGAAATTAATGGGAGCTGTATGTGCTCATCATCCCTCTAGGGCCAGATTCTCAGCCTCAATTCCATTCTCTTTGTACCAGCCCGGCAGCACAAAGGGGCCATCCCCTGCCTGGTTCAGAATTCCCTCTTTCTTTTCTCATTAAAAAAGAATTCCATCACTAAGGGTATGTCTACACTACCCGCCGGATCGATCTATCGGGGATCGATTTATTGCATCAAATCGATCCCCGATCACTCTACCGTCGACTCCAGAACTCCACCACAGCAAGAGGCGGAAGTGGAGTTGACAGGGGAGCGGCGGCCGTTGATCCCGCACCGCGAGGATGTGAAGTAAGTGATTCTAAGTCAATCTAAGATAAGTCGACTTCAGCTACGCTATTCTCGTAGATGAAGTTGCGTATCTTAGATCGATCCCCCGCCCTAGTGTAGACCAGGCGTAAAGGGCATGTAGGGGGAAGGAATGTGACTGGATCAGAGATGGGAAGCTCCACTTTGCTCCCTTAAGGCAAATTTCAGCTGGCATACCAGTTCCAACCAGCACCATAGCCATCTGGCGTGAGTTAAAGCTGCCCCTAGACGGCTATAATTTTGTCAGTGCCAGGGCAGTTTGAGAATCAGGAAGCTGTAACAGGCACCCTGACAGCCCCCTCTTCCTTCCTCCACTTAGTATATCTTGACACAGGTGTGAATGTGGCCTTCCTTTGTCTCAAATTTATGCATGGAAAGGATACGCCACTCACAAATCTTCCAACTTCCATGCAGATATGGGCCTCAGCTGACTCCAAGGTGCCATCCACTACTCTGAACCCTACTGAGATTTTTCAAGTAAGGCCATTTTCTAGCTGTGCAGGTATTTCAAAAATACAATTTAATCACAATAGTATAGAGTTGGATTTTTTTCTGACACTATCTAACGTTACTGTGATCTATCTAGCAGTCTCAATGCTAACACTTATCTTACCCAGTTAGTAACACAGTGGTCACTATAAAAAAAAAATCTGATACTCATAAACAGACATACTGGGAAATTTTATAATTCTTATTATGTTTTACCTTTGCTTAAAATTCTGAATTGCTGAAATACAAGATAATTTTAAGCATCTTTTCTCATTAATATTATGTCAGGAGAGATCAAGGTGCATTTATTTAGCCACTGAAATCATTAAATTTTTTAGAATTCTGTTTTTTCTCCTAATTTAGCAATGTTTGACATTAACATACTAGTATTACAAAGGAGGATTAAAGAGAAGCCACTGAATTCATAGAAATTAGAGATGGAAAAGACTTGTTTAGCCCATCCTTTGGGTGTACGATTGCTCCTTAAAATATATTTTCCAGTATATTTTTTTTCTGATTAACCAGACTGAATACCAGACCTCCTATTAGAAAGTGCACAGAAATTTCTCCAGAAGTAAGTAAGCAATGAGAATTGTAGATACACAATATGAGTTTTCCTAATTCAAAAAATGATATACCAATTCCCCAAATCTTCTTGCTTTACACTCTGAGAGTGTTATCGCAAATTATAGATCAGATTTTAAAAGCAAAAATTCTGGGTTTTCAAAGCAAATGAACAAGTGAAGATTCTTTTCCACAGACCTTGATAGAATTTCTGTCTTCCCTTTATTTTTTTTAAAGTTACTCCTGCTTTATCCTTGACAGCAAGAGATCCTAAAAGCTATAATGATTGTTTATCTTGAGCCTTAAGTGCATGCATTAGACTTACCATATTTCCAAAGCTAGCTGACTGATTTAAGAAATGCACATGTGCTTTTACACTTCACAAATACAATCAAATCTACATTTGGCGAACATTAAGTTGAAGGAGATAAAATAATGTCAGGTTCTATGGAAGTAATTTTATTTAAAGATAAACGGTATTTCAATTATATTTTTAATTGTCATTATGTGTGACAACCTAGCAAGTACATTTCCAGAAGCGTGTTTCTATAAAGGAGTATTTGGGTGTATCTGTTATGAGCCATCATGTCTGAGGGCATTGCCATTATTAGCATCACTGTCACTTTTCCAAGATGGCAGAAGATGATGTGCAGATAACTGGAATCTAAAATGATATTGAGAATAGTATCCCACACTAAGAAATGTTTCCTTTTTAATCTTATATGTTAAATCATTCATATGTGAAATTTCAAAGGAAATGTTTTCCCACAACCTTTGATCAGCTAGGTTTTACAAAAGAGCAAATGTCACACCAACCATAAACAAGGAATAAGAAAACGTCAAGCTCCTTAGCACTTTACTCGTTATTTATACAGAATCTCCAGGCGTATGGTCGACCTAGCACTGGTGATATTTGAAATCTGGTAAGAGTTTGCTGCTGCTTGCACATTCTAGCTGCTACAATATGTGTTCTATAACTCACAAACGTAAGTAAATTCTAAATCTCTCCCTGGATGCTTTAAGTCTTCTGTAATGAAATCAGAGTTCTAAACCAATAATATTTTGCAGATGTTTTCCATTCCATTCAACTGCTTCCATCAAAACTATGAAAAAGTTGTATATAGTAATTAGGACGCAACAGGAGTCAAAAAGACTCTCTAATTTCCTCCACTGTGTTAAAAATAGTGCCCTGTGCAGTACACTTCAATACTATTGCTGTAGCATTTGGAAGATTGTAACTAATGGCAGGAGAAGTTCCTTACACCAAGTTGAACATTTATTCTCAACAAATGTATGAGCTGTGGCACTGGCCTTGTCTTATGTATGGAAAAAGAATGGTGTGTTCTTAATTCAAGTTAGCTAACTTGAGTTAACTAACACAAGATAAAATCCTAGTGAAAACAAGGCAGTTTGTAGGTTTCACATTGAAGTTAAAGCCGATTAAGGAACCTAGTCTGTAACTCAACCTGCAAATTCAATATAAAATCACAAATTGCCATGTCTCCCTAGGATTTTACCTTTAGTTAGTTAACTTGAGTTAAGAACATATCTTTTTTTCATAGTGAAGGCAAGGCTTAAGGGGTTAAGGCCCCAAGGCCTGTGCCTGAATCAAGTAACCAAGGGTCACATGATGGTAGCCTAGAAGGCCACTTTACAGAACAAGAAGAAGCTCTTCTGTGGTAGAGTCGGGATGTGGAAGCTTGCCAGGATTCTGGTGCAGCTGCTAGAAGGAAGGCTGTGGCAACCCCCCCCACTAAGGGTGGAATTGCTGCAATCCCTTCAAGAAGGGCTGCATAGAACACTGCTAGCCGGAGGAGAAAAGGACTAGGCTAGGGTTGCCAGGCATCCATTAAAAGTCCAGTCGGTGGCGCAGCACGGACCCGAGGGCTAAGGCAGTCTCTCCGCCTGCCCTAGCTCCATGCAGCTTCTGGAAGTGGCCACCAGGTCCCAGCAGCCCGTAGATGCATGGGTGGCCAGGGAGGCTCTGCACACTGCCACCACGCCAAGAGCCTCCCTGGCTGCCCATGCGTCTAGAGGCCGCAGGGACTTGACGGCCGCTTCCCGGGAGCTGCAGTAAGCAACTTTGGGACCCCACATCCACTCCTGCACCCAAACTCCCTCCAGAGCCCACACCCCCCAGCACCCTACCCCAGCCCCTTTCTGCACCCCAAACCCCTCATCCCCAGCCCCACCCCAGAGACCACACCCCCAGGGAGCCCTTACCCCTCCCCTCCACAGCCCAACTTCCTGTCCCAGCCTGGGGCCCCTTCCTTCACCCCAAACCCCTCATCTCAGGCCCCACCCCTGAGTCCACACCCCCAGCCAGAGCCTTCAACCCCCCGCCCCCCAACCCCCTGCCCCAGCCCTGAGCCCTCTCCTGCACCCTGAACCCCTCATTTCTGGCCCCACGCAGAGCCCGCACCCCCAACCCAGAGCCCATACCCACCCCCACACCCCAACCCTTTGCCCCAGCCCAGTGAAAGTGAATGAGGGTGTTGGAGAGTGAGTGATGGAGGGAGGGGGGATGGAGCGAGCAGGGGTGGGGCCTCAGGGCAGGGGCAGGGCAAGGGGTGGGGCAGGAGTGTTCGGTTTTGTGCAATTAGAAAGTTGGCAACCCTAACTAGGCCTACAAGGGCAGATGGGATTATTCTTTAAACCTTGCTGATCAGGGAAGCAATTACTGGTACCTGGGAGGGCAAGTGAACTGCTTATGTTATGAATCTAGAATGGTTTAATAAAGAGAGGGAATGTTAACTAAAACTCCTAGGTGCATGTGGGGAGAGTCAAGAAGCTGAAACTGAGGCAACTGTGTTGCTATGCTGGGGATGAGGATAGTCTGTCCTGAAACAAGCTGTATGCATAGAGTCCAAAAGCTGACATTTACCTCACTCTGAATCCATCATAGCTGTAATGGCAGTCATCTCTTGTTCCCTACCTTTGGAACAAACTGGGTCCCTGCTACTGGGGAGGTATACAGTAATGGAGAGTCAGCAGTACTGTCATAAGCATGTGTTCAAAAATCATGAGTCAATCCTCCAAAACATCATGAGATATTAAAGAATAATCAGTTTGGGGTTCTTTGCCTACTGAACCTTTAGGTTACATTTGGGTCATATTTTTGGCTTTTCTCCACAACCATCAGGACTAATTACTTTATTTTTTAAATGACAGCTGAGATTGTCCTGACTCCAGGAGCTGGTCTTTAAGAAAAATAGCAGGTATGGAGAGTTAGCAACACTTAGTCAGTCTCAGAAAGTCTTAAATCTTGTCTCACCTCTCTGAGCATGTGGGTGGCCCAGTGCTCTCTGAAGACATCTAGGAGAAGGAAAGTGTGTTTTCTGATACCACAGATCTATTAAGAGCTGAAGATAAAAGTGTAGCATTAGGGTAACTTTTCTCATCAGTTCCCAATAATTTGTAGGTATCTACTGCTCTTATAATGCAATAAATATTTGATACAAAAAATTGCTAAATGGTGCTTTGGGAATCATATGGATTTTTCTAGGCTTTTAAAAACAGCATTCACTCAATATCTACAAAAAGAACAGGAGTACTTGTGGCACCTTAGAGACTAACAAATTTATTAGAGCATAAGTATCTAGTGAGAGACTCCTGAGCTGGAATTGATATGCAAACTAGATACAATCAATTTAGGATTGAATAAGAACTGGGAATGGCTGAGCCATTACAAACATTGAATCTATCTCCCCTTGTAAGTATTCTCACACTTCTTATCAAACTGTCTGTACTGGGCTAGCTTGATTATCACTTCAAAAGTTTTTTTCACTTACTTAATTGGCCTCTCAGAGTTGGTAAGACAACTCCCACCTGTTCATGCTCTCTGTATGTGTGTATATATATCTCCTCAATATATGTTCCATTCTATATGCATCCGAAGAAGTGGGCTGTAGCCCACAAAAGCTTATGCTCTAATAAATTTGTTAGTCTCTAAGGTGCCACAAGGACTCCTGTTCTTTTTGCGGATACAGACTAACATGGCTGCTACTCTGAAACCACTCAATATCTAGTTATGTATCAAATTATTTTACCTGAAGGCAAGGGCAAAGAACTGATTTTTTGTTTGTTTAATAAAGTGGGGAGATAAAAGTGAGACTACAGTTCAGGCTCACAGAGCATTCAGAGGAAACAAATTGTTGCCTAAACTTTTCAGTTTATCCCCACAACTGAGACAACAGATTTGCCATAAAATAGCTGAGAGCTTGAGGAGCTTTGGGATAATGACTTGCTTATGAGAATGCCAAGAATCCCCTTTCAATCAGAATTCCTATTCTTAGTATTGCCACATTCACAGCAGCTTTTGAAATTCAATTTACCTAGGCCAGATATAAAAATTAGAGCCACAGTGTTTCACTCTGTTAAGATTCATCAGCGTGGTAATTGGTTTGTTAAACAGAGCTTACACAAATCATGATATGACCTGACTTTTTGCCTGCATTAGTATTTCAGGCTAAGTAACTATGCCTATTTCTTCCACGTACTCACTTCAAACCACCAAAATCTCAAAAAGGACTACTAAAAATAAATCTCTTACAATGTAGAATATGTCTGAAAAAAATGAACATGTATTTGTGGAGGTCTCTGTAGCTTCTTAGGACAATCTCCAATCTACAGGAATTTACATATACTATCTTTTGCAAAATAAAAATGACACACTTTGTTCATTTGAAAGCCTAAGTTCTTCATTTTATTATTAATTATTATTTATATAGTGCCATAGGCAGGCATGGCACTTAATATATACAAACACAAGATCTCTGACCCAAGGGAAGCTTACAACTTGAGCCACATCCTATCATTGGGATTACTTGTCTATGTAAACCAGAAGGATGTGACCCTTAGTCAGACAGCTAACAAATTTCATGGAGAAGGACTGATGCCAAAAATAAGCTGAGGGCTAGGAAAAGCATTTTTCTTTCCTTTCTATTAACATACACTTGCTCAATGTGTTGTATTTATTTCAAATTTAATGGGCCAGATCTTCAGTCAGTGTAAATTTGCCTAGTTCCATTTAAATGAACTAGCTAAAGATCTGGCCCTATATCTCTTCACCGCTGGGTGCAGGACTGGTAATGTGCAGTACCCATGTGGAAATTAGGAATGGAAAGTAAACAATAAGAAGTATCATTAGTGCCTGATTCAGACCTGTGATGTTTTTTCTTTTTTTTTTTTTTTATTTCTTTTTTTGACCTGACACTTGATTTATACAACATGCATGTATGATATTATAGAAGGAATACAGAAAAGCTGGTGGATGAGAATAAAGGTCCTTTCAATTTCTGTGTGTGTGTGTGTGTGTGTGTGTGTGTGTGTATACACAAGTGTGTGCATATCTGCCCATATAAAATTTGAGATGCTCTGAGCTGCTAAAATCAATCAAGGTAATTTTTACATAATTTTTCTGGGCAGTGTATTGACAAAACAGACTTGATGGATGAGACTTTTTCAGTGTCAGGAACACATTTGAAAGAAACATGCTGAAATGCCCAAAAGCCAAGCCCAATTCCCACTTACTGTATGTTGTTCAGAGTCTCCAGACTCTTCCACTGATTGCATGCTTCCTCTAATGGGAACATATTCAGCATCGATCTTCACATCCATCCTCTGAACGTGAGGATTCTCTTTCCTGTGTAGCTTTACTAGTTTTGCAGACACATATGGATATGTGCTACTTTTCCCTCTGCTGCCAGATAATGTGTGAATTTTCCAGTATACTGGAGGTAGGTGAGATAGTCAATAAAGTAACAAATTCATCCAGAGCTTTTTAATTAATTTCTGCATTTGGATCAAGATGATCTGAGTCCAAATGGTATTTTTTCTGGTCTGCATCAGAAAAATACAAATCCCCAGACCTAATGTGTACCACATTATTTTTAGAATTGGTTTTTATTTTCACCACTGCAAGTGGAAAATTCTTTCTCACAGTCTTCCAGTCAGCTAGAACCTATACAATCTTTAGATTTTTTTTTAAATGATGTTTACTAGGGCTGGGTAAACTGGTCAAAGAAAATTCCAGACATACTTGTTTATTTTTATAAAAAACTTCTCTGTCAAATGAGTTAGCCCTCTGCAGCCATATAATTCCACTTGTCCTCTGGCACAGTTTTAAAAAACAAAAATGAAAGCTTTCCTTCACTGCCTTATCATTACTTCCCCATTACTGAGCTAGCACCCATCAGAATGCTACAGGGATGTTACTCCTTTTGTTGTAATGTCTAACTTAGGTCTAAGGATGATCAACCTATCAAATATTACCATCAAAATTTACCAGAACTGGAAAATAAAATCTGAGAACCTAGTGGATCCTCCGAAGTGTTTATTTACAGCAAGGGAAGTTAAATGGTTTATGTGCAGGCAGAAAAATGGGTGTGTCAAATCAAAATCATCAATATCTAACCAAAGAAATAAAAGTAAATGAAAGGTGCCACTGTGTTACACTGAGACCAATGACCTCAAGGGGCTGAAATAGGGATCAGCAGGCTGTATGGAAGCCTCTGACCACATTTCTTCTGCCAGCCATATCATCTACACCAGCAGACAGAAGGGAGGATGGTGTTGTAAGAGCTCCTATGCCAGCACTGTGGTGGTCCTCCAGATAAGCCATCTCCTCTGGCTCATTTCTGCCAACAAGATGAAATGCAGCCACACTGCATCCAAAAATCAAAAATGCATGAAGGTTTTAACCAGCACAAATGGAGCAGATCTGACCTTCATTACAAGAGATCTTGGACTCATTGTGGATAGTTCTCTGACAACATCCACTAAATGTGCAGCGGCAGTCAAAAAAGCAAACTGAATGTTGGGAATCATTAAGAAAGGGATAGATAATAAGACAGAAAATATCATATTGCCTCTATATAAATCCACGGTATGCCCACATCTTGACTATTGCATGCAGGTGTGGTTGCCCCATCTCAAAAAAGATATATTGGAATTGGAAAAGGTTCAGAAAAGGGCAACAAAAATGAATAGGGGTATGAAACGGCTGCCATATGAGGAGAGATTAAAGACTGGGACTTTTCAGCTTAGAAAACAGATGACTAAGAAGGGCTATGATAGAGGTCTATAAAATCGTGACTGGTGTGGAGAAAGTAAATAAAGAAATGTTATTTACTCCTTCTCTTAGCACAGGAACTAGGGGTCACCCAATGAAATTAATAGGCAGCACATTTAAAACAAACAAAAGGAAGTATTTCTTCACACAACGCACAGTCAACCTGTGGAACTCCTTGCCAGAGGATGTTGTGAAGGCCAAGACTATAACAGGGATCAAAAAGAACTAGATAAATTCATGGAGGATAGGGTCCATCAATGGCTATTAGCCAGGATGGTATCCTTAGCCTCTGTTTGCCAAAAGCTGGGAATGGGCAACAGGGGATGGATCACTAGATGATTACCTGCTCTGTTCATTCCCTCTAGGGCACCTGGCATTGGCCAGTATTGGAAAACAGGATACGGGGCTAGATGGATCTTTGGTCTGACCCAGTATGGCCTTTCTTATGGGTCTTCGCTCCTTACTGCAAAATGAGTCCCATGGTCAGTGAGTTTTAAGACAGTTTCAAGTCTGTGTTTTGATTTTCCTCCTGGAAATTATAAATTCTTTGTTGAAATGCAACAGATTGTAGGATTGTGAAAAAATAGATTAGATATTACAAAGCTCAATGACAGCCAATGGATATGGCAATGAAAAAGTATGGAGGCAACGACAAAAAATCACCATCCCCCTGCAATCATACAGGCTTCGACAGGGTTAAATGAGCAGTCCTCAGAGTGTACTATTGTACTGCTGGTTCAGACAAATGGGTTTCATTTTATTGCATTTGATAAGGTTTTTCGATTGATTCTGGTGAGTCACCATGCCTTACAGCACAGGTTGTTATTCTCAGAACAGCATCTAGTGCCCTTCACAACACAGTGGTTTTCCTTAAAACAGGCAGGTGTTATCAAAGCTAAAATGATCAGTGGAAGCAGTTTCTCAGATTTTGTGAATCAAATTAAATCAATTCTGCATCAGCACAATAACCATAACAACCAGAAATACCAAGAGACCAAGACAAAATAATGATATTTTTCTCTTCTGTCAATGTTTGGACAGCATGAAGATCCAGTAGAATCCACAATTTATAATCCCAATCCACAGCAGGAATAGTGTCAAAATATGTGTTTTCAAGTCACAAGTGCTGTTTTTAATGAGACTAAACATACTTTTCACTGGAATAATTAGCAATACCGAGAACTGTGACTTCAGTTTTAGAATGCAGACAACCAGAGTAGAGACTTTGCTACCTCATGTATGACCAAATTCTTAAAAGTGAAGCTAGGATTGTTTTTCCTTCTTCACCCTCACATAGGATTGTCTTTCCCTCTTCACCCTTACATTGAGTTAATAATAATGGGAGGTGAACCTCAAAAAGTTTCAAAAATGTGGATAGGTTTGTAATAACAAAAGCAGTGTATCTAATAATTAGAGCAGAAAACTAAAACTCAAAACTCCTATAGTCCAACTCTTCCACTGACTCAATGAGTAATATTGGAAAAGTCACCTCTCTGTACTCCATTGTTACCCATATATTTAAAAAGGGATAATAATATCTATTTACCTAACAGGAGTGCTGAAAGAATTCACTGTTTGTAAAGTGTTTTAGGAACTCCAGATAAGACACAATAAAAATGCAAAGTATTATTATACTGCCATTATTATCCATAGGTTCTGAAGCTTATTTTGAACCTCTGGATTGGAAATATCAAAAGAACAGGCTCTCCAGCAAACTTTGCAGTACTACTTCTTTGCGGGAATGTCAGAACTCCTGCCAGAGTAGTGTCTTTCTTAGTATTCTTACTTGTGATCATATCAAGCAAGTGCAGAGGCCATAAAACAAATTAAGAGTTAACTAAAAAATTTTCAAATCTTCCATTTGAGTTTTGGATGGTTTTTCTTTTATCCATACAAGTTTGTCTGTCCTTAGTTTTTGGCATTACAGTCAGACAGGTGTGCTCTATAGTTTAGACAAAGACTGATTAAAATCTGCTAGGATTGTTTTAAACCTCTTTTTTCTGGATTTTTCTTAAAACTCCTAAAAAAGTTCCAAACAAGAGATTTAATCTTATTCAACTCCTTCCTTGTTGTCTGTTTGTTAGCAACTAGAAACATGTCCAAGCCACAAACCAGACCATGCTTCTAATTTTCCCAAGATTTGAGGGTATTCAGAATCACAGTGCTGGTTTGGCTGGCTATGATAATAGAGTAAGGCCCAGATCCACAAAGGGATTTAAGCCCCTAACTCCTAGATTTGATGCTACTGTGATCCACAAAACCCCCATTCAACTGCTGCCAAACCCTACAGGTTCCTAAACTCACTCAGCACCTAAATTTTCACTGTAAAAGTCTCCTAGATGCTTAAGTTTGTGCCTCTGGCCATGTGCACTACTGCCTCAGGCAGGTATCCAGATGCCTCTCTCACTCCTAAACCCCAGTAAGATCATCAAAATAAGTGAAGATAGGTGTCACCCCACCTATCTTGCCAGTAGCCCAATCTACCAAGAATACTCACAGTATGCCTAACTCCACACAAAATCAGTGTGTGTGGGGGGGGGTGCTTTAGCCCAGGCTGTGGGAGACTCCACTTCAATTACCTCATCTGCCTGATGTAAAAAAGGTATTGAACTTGAATTTCCCACCTTTCAGGTAAGGGCCCTAACCACCAGAGTATAGCATGCTGTGGTAGGGGGCACTCTCAATCACGCTTGTTGAAGTTGTTCCACTTTGTGACACTAATGAAATATGCAGTGCGGTGAACCACAAAAAGGGGGAAGTCTATAGCCCAATGGTAAGGGCACTCACCTGAGATGGAGGGAACTCCTTTTCAAGTCCCTTCTTCACAAAGGGCAGAAAAGGAAATTGAACAAGGGTCTTCCACATTCTGAGTGAGTCCCCTAACCACTGGGATAAAGGTTGTAAGACACCTTTATGTCCTCCCTTCCCATTTTGTGTGGAGTTATACACGCTACCATCATTCTTGCAAGAAACAACATAGCCGTCCAACACCAGGAGCTGGTCCCCAGCTAAAGATCATAGACAGAGATAGACACCTAACTTTGGTGCCTAACCCCATGTGAGGGGCAGGGTTTAGGACACCCCCTTCTTTCAGCATCTCCCACTGGCTAATTTAGGCAGCTCCCTGCCTAGTGTGCTGGTTTTTGTGGCTCCCATTCTCAGGCACCCATCTCTCCACATGCATTGTATAAGGGTCCTAAGGTGCCTAATCCAGAGTTTTTGGATTCCACTAATTTTCCAGGCACCGGCAAGGTAGGTGTTGCAGTGTCTACGTTTCTTTGTGACTCCAGGCCAGGAAGTTCAGATGCAAATATGGAATTTCCCAGTTTCAAGTTGGTTTGATCCTGAGTTTTAATTCAAGCGCAATCTCTGTTAGAAAAATTACAAAGCCTTGACCTATCATACAGAAAAAAGTTCAGCGCCATCCTCTAGTGGAGCAGGACCTGTCCTTTTATACTCATGGGAAGCTTTACATCTGTTCCTGAGCTTTCCTTTCAAATTAGCTGCTTGTCAATTCTATTACCAAACAAACATGAAGCAGCTGTAGCTCTCAAACTCTGATTAGTATTAAACCCTCCAAATCCAGCCCAGCTTAGACAGCCTCCCTACAGTTCTACTCAATTGATTAACTCCAACTGGTTCGCTACTAAAACTAATCTATTAATTTAACAATCTGAAAAAGCTTCAAATAAAATGCTTCACACCAGAGGGATCCAAACAATAAATTAAGTAAAACATCAATGGAGACACCACAGAAGTGTTTTAGGAGGGATAAGTAACTTTACGTTTTAAATCAGTGAGTTTTCTTTTGCCTTATGGCACTAAAACTGTGGATTATTTTATTGATTTAACACTCATTGTTTTCCTTTGCAGAACACTGGAGGACTAGAATAATGTTATTATTAGTCTTCTGAGAGAGGTAACATAGAAGACTCTAGGAACCACAAACCAATCAGCCTACTATCTGCTGCCTATGATGTCTGTGGCAAAGTACTGAACAATTGATTTACAGCAAAGTTGGATTCCAACCATGCTAAAGAATAGCATCTCGATCTGAACTTTCCACAACATATACCACCTCTGTGCAATCAACAAAATACAGGAAAAGATGACAAGCTATAACCCATTAATTTGCATTATCTTGTTAAGTCATGATGTGTAATGACTAACAATGATCACTGTATTTTTATGACTAAGGCCGTTGAGCAATCATGATCAGTGTCCTGTGGTGGCTGGTATACCATGGGTGGAGGGATAGCTCAGTGGTTTGAGCATTGGCCTACTAAACCCAGAGTTATGAGTTCAATCCTTGAGGGGGCCACTTAGGGATCTAAGGCAAAATCAGTACTTGGTCCTGCTTAGTGAAGGCAGGGGGCTAGACTCAATGACCTTTCAAGGTTCCTTCCAGTTCTAGGAGATAGGGTTTCTCCATTAAATAAAAAAATGTATTTAAGTTCTTTCTCAGGCTAACCCAAATGAAGTTTGTTGCAGTAGTCCAGCCTAGAGGTCACAAATGTTTCAATAGCAAAAAGTAATGCAGCAAGCAGACAGAGTAGCAAAATACAGTGCTTTGTTAGGCTATGTCTACATTTAAACATTACAGCTGTAGTTAATCCACCTTCCTGAGAGGCAGTACCTAATTGATGGAAGAATTCTTCCATCAGCCTACACGGGGGTGGGGGTTAAGTCATCTCTCAGAGGTGTGGATTTTTCATACCCCTGAGAGATGTAGCTATGCCAATTAACTTTTCAAGTGTAAACCAGCCCCGAGAACCTAATGTTATATGCTGGGGCTCTGTTTGTTTCCAAAAAAAGCCCCAAGCTTGCATTCCTCAGGCCAGGTCTACACTACAAAGTTAGGCTGACCCAACTATGTCACTCAGGAGTGTGAAAAATCCATACCCCTGAGCAACATCATTAAGCCAAACTAAACCCCACCCCAACTGTAGACCGCACTATGTTGACAGAAGCATTCTTTATTCCGACCTAGCTACTACCTCTCAGGAGGGTGATTAAATACAGCAATGGGAGAACCCCTTCCATCACTCTAGTGAGTGTCTACACTGAAGCACAACAGCTGTGCAACTGCATTTGTATAAGTGTAGACATAGCCCGTCTCTGGTCTCATACTAATATATGTCCTTCTTGAAACCTGATCATCTTTTTCCAGTCCCACTCAGCATACTACATCAAAAGTGTGGATTACTATGGCAAGGCCAGGTTCTGGAAGAAAAAGTCACAGCTTCTGAATATTTCAGAAGCCCCAACTGGACTCCTGACCACGCCAGAAACACGGGCTTCCGTGTTCAATTTATGGACAATTTTTTTTTGTTTCTTTTCCTAACCAATTTTTTTAAAAAACAATAGCTTTAAAAAATAGCCTAACCAATATTTAAGACTATGTGGATATAAGTTCATAATATAAACTGAATTGATTTTGCTCACCTAATAGATTTTCATTAACATGAGTCTTGAGACAGCAATGCATGCTCTTGCTCCTCCTTGGTTTGTGCTGGTCTTAGAAACTCAGATTCAAAAAGTTAGACAGCCCAGGTATATTAGGTTTATGATGGAAAGAAAATATTGACAAAACAAAAGCAAAAAGTAGAATTACATGCAGATGATGTCTTGACTAAGGTACAGATTAGGAAATTATATGAATTGTATACTTTTTTCATTCCTGTCACTGAAACAAATGCAGCGGACCATTATTACCATTAGATGGATGTTTGGGTGGAAAATAAATGTAATGGTCTCATTAGTCAAGTTCTTAATGGAAAAAAACGCTAGCACCAACTGACACTGTTAAACCATATGGAGTGGCTCAAGAGTGTGAGTACCAACCTCAGAACAGATTGTTAAGAAGCAGAGCACAAACCCCAAACTGGTTGTGAATTCTATACTTAGATTTCACCAACCAAGTAACAAGTGTAAACTCCTCAGACACTATAACAGCCTACCCATGTGTCTGACAAAGTGGGTATTCATCCACGAAAGCTTATGCTCCAATACATCTGTTAGTCTTAAAGGTGCCACAGGACCCTCTGTTGCAGCCTACCCATGGAGTCACAGACAGTCCCCTTGGGTACTCCAGTCTATCTTGCCACCTAGGTAAGCTTGGCTTTTCTTACATCAAAAATCACAACAATATTCAGGTTAATCCCAGTCCCAAAGAACCAGTCATTTGCCCCAGGTCAACTGTACTTTAAATCTTACACCAAAGATGACACTTGTAGCCAATCCTATAATAAACTAACTAAAGATTTAATAACTAAGAAAAAGAAATAAGAGTTATTTACAAGGTTAAAGCAGCAGGTAAACATATACACACAAATGAGTTACAGTCTTAGGTTCCAAAAGGTGGTAGAAACTTCTATAATAAACAAATGTTATCTGTCCTGGAGGGCTAACCCAGGCCAAGCACTGGGGATCTTTAGCTTATGCTTAGTAATCCTTGCCCCCTCAGGATATGTCTACACAACAAAGAAAAACCCTCGGCTGGCCCATGCCAGCTGACTCGGGCTCACAGGGCTCAGGCTGCTGAGCTGTTTCATTGCTGTATAGACTTCCAGGCTTGGGCTGGAGCTCAGGCTCTAGGACCCTCCCACGCCACATACCCTCAGAGTACAAGCAGCACAAAGATACCCTTTCTTCTTGTCAGGGATTTTTATTCCCTTCCCCCAGAGTTCAAACTTATGGGACGAATCCACATGCACATCTCCTCTTCATGGGAGTGTAGGGGAGCAATCAACGAAAGTCTTTTGTCCTCTGATATTTCACAATGGTTTGTATGGTGTCTATAGGCCTTCTTTTGTTGGGCCGGAGATAACGCCTACTATGGCAAACTAGTATTTCACACTGGCTAATGTTTCTCTCATGACTGATGGTATGAGTTTCAGAGTAAACACTTTTACAGTTACAGAGCAAACACTTAAATATTATCTTATAACATGGGATACAGATATTATAAGTGAGTTTCATGCATGCGGAAATTTACAAGCATTTCATAAACACCAAACACATTTTTATAAACCTAATGCCTATTTTACCTATAACACATCCATGAGCCAGACTGGTTTCCACCTATGCATCTGTCAGTGTTCACCTGAGGCCTAAGGGCCTTGGCATGAGCTGAAAACTGGTCTGCTAGTGTCACAGATACCTTTGCCACAGTCATAGTAATGAGACTAGAGACTGAATGGACATGGAGAATGAACACCAGAGGTTTTCTTTTCAAGTTAGGAAGCTTGCTCTGGCACTGCCTGTGCTGTGCCTGTTCTGCAGATAATGATCCTTTGGGCTTTTTCCCACCTTTCACAAGTACTAAGTTTCCCCAAAACATTTTTTTTTAAATAAGTTGTTAAAAACTCAAGGATTTCACTCCTATTGGGTGTAAAGAAAATTGTTGTTTTGTGGGGACAGTATCTGGATTCAGGACAAATGACACAGAATCAGAAGCTCTGTAAGATAAAATAGAGGAAAGTCACCTACAACTGCTCTTCCAATTAAAATGGGCAAAGAAAACAATCAAATACCCTGGCAGTGAACATTTTAGTCCAGTCAGACAAAACTGTATAAAGAAATTATACAGCATTCCTGTGGGACAGCAATCATAATTTAGGAAGAAAAGGCTTACAGTTTTATGGCTGGGGAGAATAGCAGCAGTGAAAATGGACAACCTGCCAAGGATTCATTTTCTTTTTAAGCTCCGCCAATTCAAGTGTCTAGGGAAACTATAAATGACATCCACCATTGTATCACAAGATTTGGGGTGAGAGAAGTAAACTGCCAAGACTTACCAGTCATGTGCTGTCAAGGAAAAAAAAGGTTATGGGATGGGCCCTCTACAACACTGATAAATATCACTGGGCTAAACAACGAAGGACCCTGTTCCAGAAATATGGCCCTTCAAGTAGGCATCATACTAAGTTCTAGGGGATTTTCTGCAAACACAGATCAAGGGCACAGAGGAAATAATTGCTGAGAATGAAAAAACAACTGCTGAGGTAGCAGTTGGTAGTTTGAGGAAAACTTAGGTTATTACAGTAATTCTATCTAGGACTCAGGGACCAAAGCCTTGAAGTACAGGTCGGGCAAGACTCATTTTCTCAGGCAAGAATAAGGGATCCTGAGAAAAGGGGGAAAGTGGGTTTTATATATTCTTCCCTCAGAGAGGGGAGATTGTGGAGGCTGACAGTCTCTCCCAGAGCTACAAAGAACTGGGCCTATTTTGCTTCCAGCTGTGAGAAAGAAACCTTTTGAGGAATCAGTCTGATACAATAAAGGTAAACACTGGGTAGCAATTGCTTTGGAAAAATCACACAGAAATTAAATTAAAAATAAATAAAATACTAAAAAGAAAAGACTAACCTCAACAATAATGGAATCACATGAAACTCCAATCACTAAATTCTCTCTAGAATTTTAGAGACAGTTGTTTGAAAAGTTGGCTATTGCCTCATTTTCTTTCCCCATGTTTTCATTTCTCCCAGGATGTGAAGCTAGCATATTTGCACAATGAAATCAATACATTGGGCCACATCAACTACCTACCACAGGGAATTAATGTAATTACAACAAACCAAGGGACTGTCAATTTGATTACAATATAATAATGATTACTAAGAAACAGGAAAGGAAAGGCCAATATGTGAAAACCAGGAAGAGTTAGTGGAAAAAAGAACAATAGACTTTAATTTGGGAAAGAGCAGACAATATCATGCACTCACGAGGATAAAATGAAATCAGAAGGGTTAATCCCAGGCAAATCTATAGGGGCCAAAAGGACCATGGAACAGCTGTTCCATGGCTTTGCTGCACTTTGACTCCAATAGCAGTGCTGTGCAGAGGAGGAGCACTATATTTAATGGTTAAGCAAAATTCCACTGCCTTCTGCATTCTCTCCATTGCTCCCTAAAATATTATGCATTACAAAGATATAATACTTCCAGGCATCTCTGTTCTGGTGATATGCCTCTTCCTCCCACCTGCACAACTTCTAAATGTAAGAGGCATGAGCGGTGGGTATAATCGGCCCACCAAACAGACTGTGGTGCACCTCCCTTTAGAGATGCACCGGCAATCTGCTGCCTTTGGAGCACTGCCAAAAGGGCACCCAAGCCATGGCCCTGCCCACGCTCCTTCCCAAGGCTCCACTCCTGCATCCTTCTCTTACCAAGTGGAGCATGGGTGGGGCTTCGTGGAGCGGAGGCTGAGTGGGGGTGGGCCTCGGGGTAGAGCAGGGGGAGGACCATAGTTCAAGCACTGGTGGCATCTCTCATTTCTAGGGAACTTCTGGCGCTGAGGCCCAGCCTCCCCAAATGCAGGAGTCACACGCCACCCATGGTAAGAGGCATTCCTAGGGTTGCCAGGTGTCCAGTTTTTGACCGGAACACCCGATTGAAAAGGGACACTGCCAGCTCCCGTTAGCACTGCTGACTGGGCCGTTAAAAGTCTGGTCGGCGGTGCTGTAGGGCTAAGGCAGGCTAGTTCCTACCTATCCTAGCATCGCGCTGCGTCCCGGAAGCAGCCAGCAGGCCGGCTCCTAGGTGGGGGGTGGCCACGGGGCTCTGTGCGCTGCCTCCACCCTGAGCACCAGCTTCGCACTCCCATTGGCCAGGACCGTGGCCAATGGGAGATGGGGGGGGCGGGAGGGTGCCTGCGGGTGAGAGCAGAGCGCAGAACCGCCTGCTCCCCCACCTCCCGCCTAAGAGCCGGACCTGCTGGCCACTTCCGGGGCGCAGCGCAGTGCTAGGACAGGTAGGGACTAGCCTGCCTTAGCCCCGCTGCACCGTTAACTGGGAGCTGCCCGGGGTAAGCCCAGTGGTGAGCTGGAGCCGGTTCGCACCGGTTCACAAGAACCGGTTGCTAAATGTAGAAGCCGGTGTAGAACTGGTTCCTAAAGGGGCGGGCAGGTGGGCAAACCCCGGTCCGCGGGCTACATCCAGCCCTCGGGACCCTTCTGTCTGGCCCGCCTGAGCTCCCAGCTGGAGAGGCCAAGGCTCCCCCGGCCCCTCCCCCACTTCCCCCCCCCCTCCCCGCAGAGCCGCCAGAGCCCTGGGGGAAGCGGCGGGCTCCAGCGGCTATTTAAAGGACCGGGGTGGCAGAGGTAGCTGGAGCCCCAGCCCTTTAAATAGCCCCTGGAATCCCCCCGTTACCCCAGGGCTCCGGGGGCTATTTAAAGGGCCCGGGGCTCCCCTGCTTCTACCGCCCTGGTCCTTTAAATAGCCGCTGGAGCCCTGGAGTAGTGGTGGCGGGGTTCCAGCAGCTATTTAAAGGGCTGGGGAGGTAGAAGCAGTGGGAGCCCTGAACTTTTTAAATAGCCCCCAGACCCCCGCTGCCGCTACCTCAGGGCTCCAGCAGTGGGGCTCTGGTGGCAATTTAAAGGGCCTGGGGCTCCAGCCCCTGCTGGGAACCCCAGGCCCTTTAAATTGCCCCCTGGGGAAGCCGGGCCATCCCGGTATGGCGCACCAGCTCTTGCGGGTATGCCATACGGGGGCGTACTGGCTTACTTTCACCTTTGGGTAAGGGGTGGGGCTGCAAGCTCCAGCGGCTGTGTGGCATCCTTACTCAGCAGCATGGTAAGTGTCCAGTCGGGGTTGGGAGGAGGGGTTGGATAAGATGTAGGGAGTGGTTGGAGGGGGTGGAGGTTATGGGGAGGCGGTCAGGGGACGGGGGAACGGAGGGTTGGGTAGGCGTGGGAGTCCCGGGGGTCTGTCGGGGTGGTGGTGGATGGGGTTGGGGCAGTTAGGGAACAGGGAGTGGGGCAAGTTGGGTAGGGGGTGGGGTCCCGGGGGGCAGTTAGGGTGAGGGGTCTTGGGAGGGGGTGATCAGGGGACGGGGGGGGGGTTGATGGGTTGCGGGTTCTGAGGGGGGCAGTCGGGGGCAGGATGTGGGTTGGGGTCTGATGGGTGAGTGGCGGGGCGGGAGACAGGCACATGGGGCTTCTACTAACCGCGCGGTTCCCTACCGGGTCTTCGGCAGCACTTCGGCAGCAGGTCCTTCACTCTTATCCCTTCCCACACCTCAACCCCCTGCCTCAACCTGCAGTCCCCTCTCACACTCCAAATCCCTTGACCCCACCCCGCAGCCTGGAGCCCCCTCCTGTACCCCAAACCACTCCTACCCCAACTCTCTGCCCCAGTCCGGAGCTCCCTCCCGCACTCTGAACCCCTCATTTCTGGCCCCACCCCGGAGCCTGCACCCCCAGTTATAGCCCTCACCCCTCCCACACCCTGCCCCAGCCCAGTGAAAGTGAGCGAGGGTGGGGGAGAGCGAGCCACCGAGGGAGGGGTAATGTAGTGAATGGAGGTAGAGCCTAGGGGGTGGGGTCTAGGGGAAGGGGCGGGGCTAGAGTGTTCAGTTTTGTGGGATTAGAAAGTTGACAACCCTAGGCATTACAGAGGTTTTATGATCAAAATCTGTCAAATAAGCAAAAATTTACTATTAGCTCTTATGTTTTTTCTGATATCCTAAATACTGTATCATGTATTGACTAAAGTTGTAAAATACTTGTTTGAGAACGTTTACTTGTCCATGTAAAAATCTGAAATTAAACTTCTTTTATTTAACAAAACTGGCAATTTTCAAGGCATCTGTAATATCCAGAAGCTACAATAAAAACATTTTCAAAATATAGTGGACCAAAATGACTCTATTTTGACATCCAGAGGCTGTGCCCTGACTTCATGACTTGCATCATGATATTATGGCGACGCATCAGCATGATCACACAACTACACCTCTACCCTGATATAACGCTGTCCTCGGGAGCCAAAAAATCTTACCGCGTTATAGGTGAAACTGCGTTATATCGAACTTGCTTTTATCTGCCGGAGTGCGCAGCCCCGCCCCCCCCGGAGCACTGCTTTACCGCGTTATATCCGAATTCGTGTTATATTGGGTCGCCTTATATTGGGGTATTTTGGAATGTTGTGACAAAGCATTGCAAGGTGTCAGCCTGAGCTCCACCTCAGATCAGACTTCCCTCCTCCAAATTACCAAGCAAAATATAAACCTCACACAACCTACCTTTTATGCAGCTTGTTATATCTGCCAAGAGCAAGATATTTTAGGAGGGCCACCCACAGTTGTAAAGAAAAAGAAATTGAGCCAACTCCACTATTAAGAGAGTTCATTCACCACTAGAGTTTATCTTAACTTGGAAGATTTCCACATTTCCTAACTATACACTAAAGAGATAGACCTAGACCCATGCAAAGTTCAGATCCCAAAGTTCAAGGATGTTCCGATCTGGGATTTTGGTTCAGGCCCATCTCTAGCAAATGCATCTAGAGCACTTGGCTATATCCATGCAAGCACAACTTCATCTCTTTATTTCCATCACTTCAAAATGTCCTAGAGACATGTTGTTCATAAGGATTTTTTTATAACTTGAACTATGATGGTGCCCATTTTGCAAATGACACCTCAGCGAAAATGCCCCATTTGCATGACAGACAGCAAATGATCTCATTCTTCGGGGATCTTTATTATTAAAAAAAAAAAAAAAAAAAAAAGCCCATACAGCAAATTCCAAACCAGTAACAAAATCCATCTATGAAAAAAAAGATTGATTTGTTTTCTACATTTTCATATACCAAGGCTCCATTTATTTCCACTACCATAAAGAAAATGAACCATTACACTTTTTTAAACAATCATAGCTAGCACATTTTGGAAATGTTTTAATTTCAAAAATACTAACTGGCAAATTAGAATGTAAATAGCTTTCCTAAAATGGCACTATTTTAGACACTGTTTTCTGATTGATGGTATGACTTTGCCCTGAGGGAGAAGATTTCATAGTTTTGTATGTATAATGTAATGATGTCTTTTTGCTGTTAGTGTCGCTGAAATGAAAAATACTTTAAAATATGTAATTATTGTAAATAAAATTATACACATTAAAAAGAAGAGAACTTAAGTCTCACATTATGGGAGCTTGAGAAACTCACGCCTACATTTTTTTAAGCACTAGGAATGTATACTCTTAGCACCCTTCTCCAATGTAATGAGGAAAATGAAATAGTAAGTGTAATAAATATGGCCCCAATCCTGCAAAAACTTACACACATGCTCAATTACAGTGCTTAGTTTCTTCATGGACCACTCAAAATGCACAAAGTTAAGCAAGTGTGTAAGACTTTCCAGGATCAGGCAGATATCATTAGCAAACTGTAACAAACGTATAGGCATTATATTTTTCAAAAGTTTGTTAATTTTCATGTATTTTTGTGGATACAGCAACATCTGGTGGACAAATAGCAGAATAGAAAGAGAAGACATTTCAGTTATCTGATAAAAACGAGGAGTCCAGTAGCACCTTAAAGACTAACAGATTTATTTGGGCATAAGCTTTCGTGGGTAAAAAGATGAAGTGGGTTTTTTACCCACAAAAGCTTATGCCCAAATAAATCTGTTAGTCTTTAAGGTGCCACCGGACTCCTTGTTATTTTAGGTGGCTACAGACTAACACAGCTACCCCTCTGATACTTGACAGTTATCTGATGTATATGTAACAAACTGCAATCTGTTATTGCTTGCATTTATTTATAAAGTCTTACCAAAGAAAACCAGCTATTTTATTCTGCTTTTGCTAACTCTACAGTCAGTTTTTATATATACCTTATAACATATTATATTCTTAAGCAGAAATGGTCAGGACATCTTTGTTCCCATATTAGATACTAACATACTAACAATGGCAAAACAAGTATATAAACACTATAATACAGGATGCAAAATGAGCCTTCTACTCCCCTATAATCAACACAGCAGAATTCCAGCCAGCAGAGTTATTTTGCATAATGAACCAGCTAATCAACCCAGACTGCACAGCTCAGACTCCAAAGCCAAGCATTGACCATTGTGAAGAGCAGGGGCGGCTCTATGTATTTTGCTGCCCCAAGCACGGCAGTCAGGCGGCTTTCGGCGGCATGCCGGTGGGAGGTCCGCTGGTAACGCAGATTCGGCAGCATGCCTGCAGGAGGTCAGCCAGTCCTGCGCCTTCGGCGTACCCACTGCCGAATTGCCGCCAAAACCGCAGGACCGGCGGACCTCCCGCAGGCATGTCACCAAAGGCTCCCTGACTGCCACCCTCATGGTGCGCTGGTGCCTGGAGCCGCCCCTGGTGAAGAGCTATCAGCATATGTCATTGATAAGATAAATGTATTACATATGGAACTAAATTTGAAAGAAAATTCCACCCATGACCAGACTGTGTTATTCACTCCACCACCCTTGACTGAGTGCCAGAAGCTGGGAATGAGCAACAGGGAAAGGATTACTTAATGATTAAAAAATAAAAATAAATAAACTAATGGAAATATCCTATCTCCTAGAACTGGAAGGGACCTTGAAAGGTCATTGAGTCCAGCCCCCTGCCTTCACTAGCAGGACCAAGTACTGATTTTGCCCCAGACCCCTAAGTGGCCCCCTCAAGGATTGAACTCACAACCCTGGGTTTAGCAAGCCAGTGCTCAAACCACTGAGCTATCCCTGTTCTGTTCATGACCGCTGAGGCACCTGGCATTGGCCACTGTCAGAAAACAGGATACTGGGTTAGATGGACCTTTGGTTTGAACCAGTATGGCCATTCTTATGTTCTTAGTGTGGCCCATCACATAATGCCGAAGCTCAAGAAGCCACAAAGACTATTAGAGCTATGAACCTGTAAAATGAATCCATGTTCCTTCTGGCTGGCGAAAGCCAGCGAAGAACTATGCCTACTACTAAAGGAAATAGTCAGTGCCTCTTTCAGAAAAAAACATACCAGTAACTACCAGACTTGTTGAAAAATGCAACGGTTAGTCCAAACTTCAAGAAACCAACATTCAGTCCTGAATCTCTCTCCATCTACTAACCTAACTCCAGCTGCTGTTCCTGGGAAAAATAACTGAGAAAGTAGTAACCACTAAGTTCCAACAATATGTGACATCAGTCAACATCCTGGATGCCTCAGAGTGTTCAGACTAGCGCACATAACTGGCTCTAGTGGCACAGAAGATAATCTCCTCATGACCATGGGCACAGGTAAAATCTCCACGCTCATGCTACTGGACCTCTCTGCAGCCTTTGACGCCATGGACCAGAAAGTACTACTAACTTTCCTACTTGACACAGCAGACAACCCAGCACTAGTGGCTCCAATAATTCCACTCAAGCATAACTCAGAGTAGTGATGGGTAACTACTCTTCTCCCTCTGAAGACCCTCACCTAAGGGTCCTGCAGCAATCCCTACTATCCCCCCAACTCTTCAATATCTACATGAGACCACTGGGAGAGAGAGTGAGATGCTACAGGCTTAGTTGTCAACAGTATGACAATGAAACTCAACTCTATATCTCATTCTCAACTGATGCAACCACCACCACTTTTTAAATGTTAGAACATTTACAGAAAATAAGCTCTTGGATGAAGAGCAGCTGATTCAAGCTGAACCCAGGTAAGACCAAAGTGGTCAGAAAGAAGAACAGCTTGTAAGAGCTGGCCAAGTCATTGTCTTCACCTTCCATCAAAGACATGCAGCCCTCATTCGTCAAAGTGATATGAAGACTCGGGGTCCTATTTGACCCCTCACTAAGCTTGGATGACCAGCAAGCATCATTTTCCAAAAATGCCTTCTCTCACCTCCAGCTTGATATGAAACTTTGTCCCTCTCACGCGGACAAGGACCAGGCCATACTGATGCATGCATTTGTCACCTCCAGACTGGATTACTGTAACTCATATGTGAAAATGAATATGCGGATGATGCACTGACTAGCTGGTACAGAATGTGGCTGCCCACCTTCTCCATGGCTCAGGCCACCATGAACACATCAAGCCTGTGCTCAAGTTTCTTCAAGTTCTTAGTGTGGCCCATCACACTAGTTTCTGATGCTAGTTTAAAGCTTTCGTCCTGATTTTCTGAGCAATTAATGGATCAAGGCCCACCTACAGCAAAGTCTAATTTTTGATCTCTGAACCACCGTGACAGCTGCGCTCCTCTGGGACAATGAGATCTGAAAGCCCAGAATAAAGCATGTGAGAGCTGGGGACAAAGCATTCTCTGTTGAAGCGATTTGGCTATGGAACAATCTTCCTGAAGAAATCAGGTGAATCTAGAGTGTGACCATCTTTAGGAAATGTTGCAAAGCCTTCCTTTTTGAGAAAGCTTTTTCAACATAAATGATGCTCATAGTTCAAACAACTTTTTTATTTCCAAATGCCTTCCATCACCACCCAAAAAGAAAAAAAAGAATCAACCAGAGTTTTGACCCTGAAAAGGAAGAAGGGCTGGAGACCTCATGAAGTCCATTGGGTCTTGGCTATTGATATTGACTGTATGTGGAAGATGCTCAGATATTATGGTGATAGGCTGTACTATAAAACCCTTAGGGTACATCTATACTGCACACTCCTTTTGGTGGCATGTAGAATACAGACATTATGCACACCCCTAGCATAGATATATATAGTAGTGTAGACGGTGAGGTACTGCTTAGGCAAGTAAAAACATACCTGAACCCTTTGGTTATATCCCCTACATGACACTCTACACACCCAAGCAGTACCTCCCACCATCTACATGGCCATTTTTAGCAGTGTAGTGTCCCACTGCCTCCCTGCTGCTGGAGTATTTCCCCTCCACAGGGAAAGGTTCCAGCAGCGGGGAAAGATTCTGGCAGAGGAAAGGCAGCATGGAAAAGCTTTGGCAGCTCCCTGCTGCTGAGCCTTTCCCTGCTGCCTCCCAGCCAGACCCTTTCATCGACATCTGCGGCGACACACTGTAGTGTGGACACACGCTGCTTTTCACTGTGGTGTCTAGTTACACATACTCTACACACTGATGAAAAGGAAGTTGTAGTGAAGACATAGACTATGGGTATGTCTAAGCTGCAATTAAAAACCCGTGGTTGGCCCATGCCAGCTGAGTGGGGCTCATGAGGCTCAGGCTCACAGGGTTGTTTAATTGTGGTGTGGACATTAGGTCTATGGCTGGAGCCTGGGCTCTAAGACCCTGCAAGGTGGGAGGGGGCCAAGCCCAAAGGTCTACATGGCAATTAAACAGTCCCTTGGTCAGAGCCCCAAGCACCGGAGGCAGCTGGCATGGGCCAGCTGTGGGTGTCTAATTGCAGTGTAGACGTATCTCTAGCCCTGAGGCTTGCAGAGAAAAGCTGGACAACAGGAACGAGCGCTCCCTAAAGAGTGAAAACTCACAAGACAAAGACAATGAAGCCAGGTCGTTTTTTTTTTCACTCTTATGAGTGGGAGCCGAGGGGAGCCGCCCGCGCGCGCTGAGCCTTTGGCGTTGGCAATCCCGCCCCCGAGCCCAGCGCGGGCACAAGAACTGCATCAGCCCAGCACTGAGTGGCAGATCTGGGCCTTTTCCCTTCTTCTAACCTTCCCCCCGCCTCCAAAACCCCATCCCGTGCAGGGCCTCGCCCCGCCGCTGTGACTCTGCCCGGCCCCCAGCCAGAGCTCGGCCCCTTTGGGCGCGGGGGCACCCCCGCCTCCCAGCACTGCTGGCGCAGAGACATTCACAACACCCGCCCGTAGGGGGCGGGAGCAGCCAAGTGAGGGCAGGGGCTTCGATTCCCCACTGCGCATGTGCACACCGTTCGCACGCGTTGACTAAGGGCCGGCCGTTCTTATTTGTCCCTCTGCGGCCCCCGTCGGAGTTGCAGGAAGGGGTGGATTGTGTGTATGTGCCACCGCGCGGCGGCCTCTGTAGTTCAGAGATGGCGGAATATACCTGCGTGAAATCCACCAAGCTAGTTCTCAAGGGGGCGAAGGAGAAAAGGTGCGAAGCGGCCGGGACGTTCCTCCCTATTGGTCGCCAATGCGCCGCGATGAGCCCCGCCCCCGAGCATGGACAGGCCGGTCCGTCTCCGTCTGCTGCCACAGGCCCTGCCCGGGGCTCGCTCCCTTCCTCCCCAGCCGGGAAGTCACTGCGCGTCGCTCAGAGCGCGCGCTATCCCCCGTCCCCGTGTGGACGCGCTCGTTCCGAAGTGATGCGGCCTTGGCTTGCTGTAGCTTAAACTGACCAGGATCAGGTGTAAACTAAACCAAAGCAAGAGCGTCCACACGGGGACGTGCCCGGCTTTGAGTAAAGCGGTTTAAAAACCGACTTCTGAGATGGGTACAACGTGAGCCTGTGGACAGCGAGGTCTGCAGAGCCAAGGGTTGCCCTGTCAGAGTGGAGGTTTGCCCTGGTGACCTGCCCCCTTCTCCCTCTCTCCCCTGTGTTACTGCGTATTAGTGGTGATGATCCAGACACACACGGTTAGTTAGGGAAGGTTTATTATTTAGCCATTTTGTCATCTCGCTTTGCAGTAAGAAAAAACACAGAGATAAGAAAAGAAAAAGAGAAGAAAATGCAGAAGATCAGCTTGATATTGTTGGTGAGTTGGCTTTAAAGGACGTGCACACCAGTATAGAAGTAAAGATAAAGACAGGAAAAGTTAGGGTGTTTGTTTTGTTTCCTTGTTTGGAATTCTGGCATGAATACAAAACCCTTCTGTGTTTACTATATTTGTAGGCGTGTTTGTAAACCTATAAATCATAGTCCTTGTAGTAAAGAAAAATAAATTAATGACTTTGTTTAAAAAATCTGAACAGAAATCTTTTTTTATATGGAGTAGAAGGGAGGTCTGATGTCCAATAGCCTCTGTTTCTCTACACATACTATGTTCTTTTGGCTGCTTCCAAGAAAAGAGGAAAAGGCCATTCTAAGTTTAAGGCCACAAATAATCTTTCCAATAGCTAAGTCTAACTTCTAATCACAGTGTGTTACGCCATCAGTTAAATAGGGTATTTGGTGTTTGTCATTTATTCACTTTAAAGGGAATGATGCAGAACACTTTTGTTCAGCTTCTGGATTGTAATTGTTTTACTGCAAGAGCAAAGTAATCCTAAATATAATTATCAATCAAGGCTTCACAGCAAACTACCTAAACAGTAGAAGCTTATCATGCTACTACGTATTACTAGATAAGATCTATTTCCTACCCAGACTAAAATTCAACCTGTGTCTCGCTCCTTGTGGATGTCTAGCCATCAGCTGAAGCTCAACATGGCTACAACAGCTTTTAATCTTCCCTCAGTGATCTTCCTGCACCACTTTCTTTTTCAATCACCATGAACAACACCATCTTCCTGCTGTCACTCAGGCACATAATCTGGGCATCATCTTCAACTCAGACCTCTCTCTAGGTCCTCATATTTAAGCTAGCTTGCAGATTCTTTCTGCAAAACTTCTCTAAGATATAGCCTTTCCTATCCATCCATGCAGCTAACACTGTGGTGTAGGCTCTCATCATCCCAATCATTGGAACATCCTTTTCTCTTTTTAACATCCGTAACAAATGCAATCTTGTCCCACTCATATCCATTCAGAATGCTACTGCAAAGATCAATATTCCTAGCCTGTTTGACCATATCATCTTCCTCTTTGCAACCATCCACTGGCTCTCCCTTCTCTATCATGTCAAATATAAGCTGCTTCTCTTCACTTTCAAAGCCCTGCACAGTGTATCCCAACCCTACCTATAACTTCACATTCACAGTTGAGATGTTGATTCACATCTCTGATCTGCCATTGATGCCAGCCTCTATCACCCACTTATTAAATTTTCAAATAAGCACCTTAATGCTTTCTCCCATGCTGTCCCTCGTGCTTAAGAGCAGTTCCCCACAACATGGTAAACCTCTCCTTTGCTGTGACGCCTACAAAAAGACAGATGACAGTTAGGCAGTGGTCTCAGCATACCAGCAACCTATCATGCTAACGAATACTGTCTTGGTTCCTTGTACTCGTCTGTCTGTCTGTATCCATCTGTGGTCTCCTATCTTATAAGTCAGTTGCAAGTTCTTTGGGGCAGGGACCATCATTTTATTCTGTACACCTAGTATGATGGGGTTCTGATCCATGATAGGGCTCCTAGGTGCTATGCTAATTCAAATAATAGTATTTGGCTAAAATCCAGTTGTCAGTGTGCTATGTTATTTCATTTTCTTATATTTTAGGAAGCTGGTGGGCAGTAAAAAATTTTGGTGAAATCACAGGAACTGTGGCAATAGAACTGGACAAGGGAGCTTATATCCACGCTCTTGACAATGGCCTTTTTACCCTTGGAGCACCACATAAAGGTTTGTATCGAGAAAAGAGAAATTTTGCCGTGTTGAGATATGAAATGTATTTTACTAAATGGAGAGTTTTTATTCAAGTCAATAAACTAAAGATTTTTTATAGTGATGCTAGTTAATATACATAATAAAAAATATTATCCTATATGTTTGCATAGCACAGCGAAGAGGATAATAATCCTAATGAATGACCACTAATCAATTTTTCTAAGCTAGTTTTGATGTTTTCTTTATACGTGCAATTCAGTTCCTTTCCTGATGCTCACCTGTAGGTTTAGGCCTTTAACAAGATGGAAAGTAGTATGACTCTTGTAAGTAACCATGCAAAACGAGTATGAGGTCAATTTGTCTTATAAAAAGAGAAACTCAAATCAGACCAGGACTCTCATTTACCAACCAAAAACTCCCACTCCACAACAAAGGGTATGTCTACACTAAGGGATTAATCCGAATTTATATAATTCAAATTTTGGAAACAGATTGTATAAAGTCGAATGTATGCGGCCACACTAAGCACATTAATTCGGTGGTGTGCGTCCATGTACCGGGGCTAGCGTCGATTTCCGGAGCATTGCACTGTGGGTAGCTATCCCATAGCTCCCGCAGTCTCCTCCGCCCATTGGAATTCTGGGTTGAGATCCCAATGCCTGATGGGGCCAAAAACATTGTCGCGGGTGGTTCTGGGTATATCCTCCCTCCTCTCCAGGGAAGCAACGGCAGACAACCGTTTCGCGCCTTTTTTCCTGGGTGAACAGTGCAGACGCCATACCACGGCAAGCATGGAGCCCGCTCAGCTCAAGACAGCAGTCATGAACATTGTAAACACCTTGCGCGTTATCGTGCAGTTTATGCTGAACCAGAACCTGCAAAACCAGGCGGCGAGGAGTAGGCTACGGCAGCGCGGCGGCGAGAGTGATGAGGATATGGACATGGAATTCTATCAAACCCGGGACCCAGTGCTTTGGAGATCATGCTGTTAATGGGGCAGGTTATAGCCGTGGAACACTGATTCTGGGCCCGGGAAACAAGCACAGACTGGTGGGACCGCATAGTGTTGCAGGTGTGGGACGATTCCCAGTGGCTGCGAAACTTTCACATGCGTAAGGGCACTTTCTTGGAACTTTGTGACTTGCTTTCCCCTGCCCTGAAGCGCCAGAATACCAAGATGAGAGCAGCCCTCACAGTTGAGAAGCGAGTGGTGATAGCCCTGTGGAAGCTTGCAATGCCAAACAGCTACCGGTCAGTCGGGAATCAATTTGGAGTGAGCAAATCTACTGTTGGGGCTGCTGTGATGCAAGCAATCACTGAGCTGCTGCTACGAAAGGTAGTGACTCTGGGAAATGTGCAGGTCATAGTGGATGGCTTTGCTGCAATGGGATTCCCTAACTGTGGTGGGGCGATAGATGGAACCCATATCCCTATCTTGACACCGGAGCACCAGGGTACCCAGTACATAAACCGCAAGGGGTACTTTTCAATGGTGCTGCAAGCACTTGTGGATCACAAGGGACGTTTCACCAACATCAACGTGGGCTGGCTGGGAAGGGTTCATGACGCTCGCGTCTTCAGGAACACTAATCTGTTTAAACGGCTGCAGCAAGGGACTTACTTCCCGGACCAGTAAATAATCGTTGGGGATGTTGAAATGCCAATAGTTATTCTTAGGGACCCAGCCTACCCCTTAATGCCATGGCTCATGAAGCCATACACAGGCAGCCTGGACAGGAGTCAGGAGCTGTTCAACTACAGGCTGAGCAAATGCAGAATAATAATAATTAATGGAGATAGCCCATCTCCTAGAACTGGAAGGGACCTTGAAAAGTCATAGAGTCCAGCCCCCTGCTTTCACTAGCAGGACCAAGTACTGATTTTGCCCCAGATCCCCAAGTGGCCCCCTCAAGGATTGAACTCACAACCCTGGGTTTAGCAGGCCAATGCTCAAACCACTGAGCTATCCCTCCCCCCAGGGATGAAAAGAATGGTGGTAGAATGTGCATTTGGCCGTTTAAAAGGTCGCTGGCGATAGTAACTGACTCGCTCAGACCTCAGCCAAACCAATATCCCCATTGTTATTTCTGTTTGCTGTGTGCTCCACAATCTCTGTGAAAGTAAGGGGGAGACCTTTATGGCAGGGTGGGAGGCTGAGGCAAATCGCCTGGCTGCTGATTACACGCAGCCAGACACCAGGGCGATTAGAAGAGCACACCAGGAAGCGCTGTGCATCAGAGAAGCTTTGCAAACCAGTTTCATGACTGGCCAGGCTATAGTGTGAAATTTCTGTTTGTTTCTCCTTCATGAAAACCCGCCCCCTTTATTGACTCATTCTCTGTAAGGAACCCACCCTCCCCCTTCCCCCAGCTTGCTTTCAAAGGAAATAAAGTCACTATCGTTTACAAATCATGTATTCTTTATTAATTGATTATAAACATAGGGAGAGAACCGACAAGGTAATCTGGGTGAGGATTGGGAGAAGGATAGGAGGGAAGTAAAAGGCCACTGAAAAAATTCAATATAATGACAGACTTTTGGTTGGGCTGTCCACTGGGGTGGAGTGGGAGGGTGCACGGAGCCTTCCCCCCCCCCCCCCCGCGTTCTTACACGTCTGGGTGAGGAGGATATGGAACATGGTGAGGGGGGAGGGAGGTTGCACAGCGGCTGCAGTGGCACTCTGTGATCCTGCTGCCGTTCCTGAAGCTCCACCAGACACTGGAGCATGTTCGTTTGATCACGCACCAGACCCAGCGTTGCAGCCTGCCACCTCTCATCTCGAGCGTCCCTCATGACCTCACGTTCACTGGCATCTTTCCTATATTTAGATACCGTGTCCTTCCACTCATTCTAATGAGCTCTTTCATTGCGGGTGCATTCCATTATTTCTGAGAACATCTCGTCTCGTGTCCTCTTTCTCCGCCGCCTTATCTGAGATAGCCTTCGGGACGGAGGAGGGAGGCTTGAAAAATTTGCAACTGCGAGAGGGATGGAAAAAAGGAGAGAAGTTTTTAAAAAATACATTTTACAGAACAATGCTTATACTCTTTCATGGTGAACAACACTATTCACATTACATAGCACATGTGATTTCAGTACAAGGTCGCATTTTCCATCTTAATATTGAGTGCCTGTGACTTTGGTGTTAGAGATCACAGACGCAGGTCCGGGCAACAGAATTCAGCTTGCATGCGGCCATGGTAAGCCTTGTCTTTCGGCTTCTGCGCCCTCCTTTCCCACATACCAAGCAAAGCCCGTTGACTGCTGCGGTTTTCCTGTTAACCTTCAGCAGCAGAAAACAAACTAACCCCCCCGCCATCCAATTCTCTGGGATGATCGCTGTACCCCCTCCCCGCACCGCGTGGCTGGTAACAGGGAAGATCCCTGCTATCCAAACGCGAAAAGCTCAGGGCCAATTCCCCCCCACTCCCCCCTGCGTTTGGCTAACTGCAGGGAAGGATTTCTTTTCAGCCACAGGCAAACAGCCCAGTAGGAACGGCCACATCTGTCCCCTTAATTAAATTCCCATATTTCAACCAGGTTACCATGAGCGATATCACTCTCCTGAGGATTACACAGCGAGATAAAGAACGGATGTTGCTTGAATGCCAGCAAACACCGTGACCATACACTGCCAGGCTTTGTCATGCAATGATACCAGATTACAAGCATGGCGTGGTCAAGTGTCCTACCATGGAGGACGGAATAAGGCTGCACTGCCCAGAAACCTTGTGGCAAGGCTTTTGGAGTACCTCCAGGAGAGCTTCATGGAGATGTCCCTGGAGGATTTCAGCTCCATCCCCAAACACGTTAACAGGCTTTTCCAGTAGCTATACTGGCCACGAATGCATCCCAAGTCCTCAGGGCAAAGTAATCATTAAAAATGCTTGCTTTTAAAACAAGTTTTATATTTTAAAAGGTAAACTCACCTGAGGTCCCTTCCATGGGGTCATGGTCTTGGATACTGGGTTGGGAGGGTACTTCAGTCAGGCTGAGAAAAAGATCCTGGCTGTTGGGGAGAACGGAGTGCTGGGTGCTCTCCGCAAGCTCCTCCTTCTCCTCCTCCTCCTCCTCTTCCCCGTCCGCAGAATCCTCAGGGATGGCTGAGATTACCCCCGTCTCGGAATCCACGGTCAGAGGTGGGGTAGTGCTGGTGGCCCCCCTTAGAACTGCATGCAGCTCAGCATAGAAGCGGCATGTCCGCGGCATTGACCCAGAGCGACCGTTTGCCTCCTTTGTTTTTTGATAGGCTTGTCTGAGCTCCTTGACTTTCACGCGGCACTGATCTGAGTCCCTATTGTGGCCTCTCTCCATCATGCCCTTGGAGATTTTTTCAAAAGTTTTGGCATTTCGTCTTTTCGAACGAAGTTCTGCTAGCACTGAATCCTCTCCCCATATAGCGATCAGATCCAGTACCTCCCGTACGGTCCATGCTGGTGCTCTTTTTCGATTATCGGCCTGCATGGTTACCTGTGCTGATGAGCTGAGCTATCTGTGGTCACCTGTGCTCTCCACGCTGGGCAAACAGGAGATGAAATTCAAATGTTCACGGGGCTTTTCCTACCTACCTGGCCAGTGCATCCGAGTTCAGATTGCTGTCCAGAGCGGTCACAATGGTGCACTGTGGGACAGCTCCTGGAAGCCAATACCATCGAAATGCGGCCACACTAACCCTAATTCGAAATGACAATATCGATTTTGGCGCTACTCCGCTCATCGGGGTGGAGTACAGAAATCGATTTTAAGAGCCCTTTATTTCTAAATAAATGGCTTCGTTGTGTGGACGGGTGCAGGGTTAATTCGATTTAACGCTGCTAAATCTGAATTAAAGCCATACTGTAGACCAGGCCAAAGGGTGCTGTAATTGTTATGCAGATGTTCTGTGGAAGTGGCCTGGTAGCTGGTCTTTCCCTCACTCTGGGAGTGAGAGAGGCACAGCTCAAGTAGGGAATCCCTATTCTGGAAGCAGAGTGAATTTGGATGTCTTTCAACCCCAGAGTAAGGTAACGCCAGTCCAGGAATAGCGGCAGTATATCATTCCTGATGTTGCAAAAGTGGTGGTGGCTTTCAAAATACCAAATTCTAGTCATGCGCTCAAGTAAAACAGTGCAAGTACATTTTGTTATGAGAAGCTTATATAATGCATAGGCTGAGATTCACAAAGCAATTCAGTGGATTTAGATGCACATTTTCCATGAATTGCTATAAATTCTCAATCCTAAATTTGTCAGGGGCAGGGATTGGCTTTATTTGTGTCTTGTAGAGTGCTAATCATATAGGTGCTTAGATAACTCCTATAAAACTCTTTTTTGCTTTTACAGTAGTTGGATACTCTTTTGAAAATTTATGTCAATATCTGGCCCCGCATCATAGCCTTTTCCTGTATTGTACACCAATAATTCTTGTTTAATTTATCAGCTTTATTTAAACTTAGTCTCATAAATTCAAAAATTATATATCTAATGCTTTATACCTGATAATAATTTTCAAAAAAATTTCTCTTTCAGAGGACGATGGCCCTAGTCCTCCTGAACAGTTTACAGCAGTAAAGTTGTCTGACACCAGGTAATTACTCCAGTGGATTTTTGAAAAATTTGATGTTGTGCAGGTCTTACTTCAAGAATGTCTTATCAGTTCTCATTTAGACTGCTATATGCGATCTCTTACCCTGAATCAAAGCTAAATATCCCTCCTTAAAATCTCCTTTATTATAAAAGCTAGCTCTTAGAAGTATATCTAGAACCAAAATACTGAACCTCTTTGATATACTGAATATTTTAAAGTGTTTTAACTTTAAAACATTCTGCATCTTTTCCCCTCATTTCTCTAAGAATTGCACTGAAGTCTGGCTATGGCAAATACCTTGGCATAAATTCAGATGGTCTTGTTATTGGACGCTCAGATGCAATAGGATCAAGAGAGCAATGGGAACCTGTCTTCCAAGATGTAAGCTATCTCTAATATTAACTGCAGGTGATGTTCTTGGTAAAAATTGTTGTTTTAAACTTAACATTAATAGTGCTAATAGGATACACTTCCATACAGGTGGTAAAGCAATGACATGACAGGTATTGCAAGATTATAAAGAATAGTTAACTTGTAAGTTGCAGGTGGGTAAATTACTGTATTTTTAAAGACTTTAAATCAAAATGTTTGTCTGTTTTGGCAGCAATATACAATGTAAGAGTAAAAGAGACAGCAGATCCGCAAGGCTGGCTACTAAGAGTTCCTTAGGCAGAAGATGAGAAGACATCTGTGGTGTCTTCTGGAGTATTCTAGAATTAAATCTTATAATTTTAAGGCGTGTGTTTAAAATTTGTTCACAGTACTAACTTAAGTGGTGGTATTTTAACAGGGGAAAATGGCTTTATTAGCAGCAAATAGCTGCTTTATCACCTGTAATGAAGAGGGAGATATAGAAGCCAAAAGTAAAACTGCAGGGGAAGAAGAAATGATAAAGGTAATCTGTGTGTGTGTGTGTGATATATATACTTTATAATTATATTATCCGTTTGAATGCTATAATAGAAAATGCAAAACTATGCACAATCCATAATGTTTATGGAACAAACATTCTAACATCTTAAGTTTACATAATACCTTTCATCATGAATTTTTCTAATTCACTTTACAAACTGCACATAAAGGAGCATCTTCATTCATCACTGAATTACAGACATCTCCAAGGTGGTATGGGGCAGCTTTTCAACAAATCTGCTGCCTAACTATTTAAGACAGGAAGATTAATTATACTCAATTGAAATTGCAGGTAGGCAGAATACTCAACAAAACTGGCTTATACCAGGTAACCAGGATTGGAAACTCCTTACTCTTGTGCGAATGCCACAAGATCTCTGACCACAAGTGGTCACTGTCTTTTTCAGTCTGAACAAACCAGATTGTACTTCTGACAGCAAATTGCTCCCTAATAGTATGCTATATTATTTGTTCAACACTTGCTCAGAAGTGTACCACCTCCTCCTTGCCAGAAACTGACAGCAACTTGGGTTTTCCTTGGCGGTGTCGGGTGCAAGTACTAGATGTCCCTGGTTAGTAAAAACAAGACTGTCACAGTTTTTAATGGAAAAGCACTTAAGCTCCATCTATAATTCAACATCAGTTAAATTAAAAATGCAATGTATTGTAACTCCTGGACATTAAATCAGTAAAAACAAAAACAAAAATTCTTGTCTTGATTTCTAGTTTCTAAAATTCCATAAACTTAATCTAAAACTTGATATATAAAATTTGCTAAGAACTCAGTCTTGTAAGATTATACAATTTAAATAGGAGTCTCCAAGTCCTCTTTCATCTTGCCAAGGACAGATAATGTTATGTTTTAATTGCATATATATAGCAGAGCATTAACTATTTCAGAACTTGTGTGACATTACGTCCCATATAATTTGTAGAAATACTGTTACGATAATGGCATAACTAAGATGTATTTTATGCAAGATGGGTCATGTGAGATATCATTGGAATGGTTATGATTATGATTATCATATTTGTATGCATGTACATTTTGGTATCTGAAGTTAGGAATATTGTCTATACATTTATTTTATTTACCTATTATAAATGTGTTTACACCTGGGGAACACCCATTAAACAATGCAGTTGGTCTAGATTGCTGGCTGGAAGGGCCATTAGGAAAAACAATAGGTCTTTGAAGATGCTAATATCCCACCTTCCTGGAAAGCCTTCCTGTGGACTCTGCAAATAGACTTTGAGTTATGGCTGAAGGGTCATGTGATCAAGTCACCTTGTACTAGATTCCACGATAAAATCAGTACTCTTCCACTGGCCAAGAGTGGGAATCGCACTGGAAGACAAAGGATTCCAGACATATGTAAAACCTATTTAGGGCAGGGGAGTGACATAATTGTGGTTCATTCTTCACTGAATCCCTGCCCAGGACGACTGCTAGAAACATCTAAGGGTATGTCTTCATTAGCCACGTTAAAGCGCTGCTATGGCTTTAATGTGGCTGTTAGCTGCGGCACCAGCGCTGGGAAAGAGCTCTCCCAGCACTGTAAAAAAACCACCCCTGCGAGCGGAGTAGCTCCCAGCACTGGTGCACTTTACAGCTCTGAAATGTGCAGCACTCAGGGAGGTGTTTTTTCACACCTTGAGCGAGAAAGTTGCAGCGTTGTAAAGTGGCAGTGTAGACAAGGCCTTAGAAACAAAGACTGGGGGAGGAGGAGCTGAGCTGGAAGGTTGTCTAGTCTGTGAAAGAGATACCTGGAGTTTTAAGCTTCAAGCAAGAGCAGCTGGCTTTCAAGAACCTCTGCAATCTGCTTAAAACAACATTTAGGGTTAAAATTGGGTATTTCTACCAGTTACTTTAGGAGCTTGAGCTTAGTTTGTGTGTTTGTTTATTTGCTCAGTAATCTGCTTTGATCTGTTCACTATCCCTTATAATCACTTCAAATCTATCTTTTGTAGTTAATAAACTTGTTTTTGTTTTTTCTAAATCAGTTTGAGGAATTCTTAAGTGGGGGGCAAAAAGCTGTGCAAATCTTCCTCCACATTGAGGGAGGGAGCGAATTTCATGAGCTTACACTGTACAGTTCTCTGTGCAGCACAAGACAAGACAATTTTGGGTTTAAACTCCAGAGGGGGTGTGCACTTGAGTGCTGGGCAATTCCTTAATTGAGCTTTCCCATGCAGAGCTGATCTCAGCATCTGTGTGAAACTGCACCTGGGTGTGGCCCGACCTGTGTGTGTGCAGGAAGGGAGCTTGAGAGCCTGTCACAGCAGCACAGTGTAAAGGGAACCCAGGCTGGTGGGTCAGGCGAGCTCAGTGGTACGCCAGTTCCAAGTGGCACCCTGGGGGAACTGGTCACCGCATGAATCTTGGCTAATCACTTAAATGTAGTATTTAATATATCACTATAGATTCAGAATATATTTTGTTTGTATATTCAAGAAATATGTGAAATGTTATTTAGTGTTTGTATGTTTTATATATAAAATTACAAGGTAGGAGCAAAGACTTTATTAAAAAAAATTAACCAGAATAGAATAGAACCAACTTTTTTGTTAAGAGATCTTTGGTTATATCCTAACAAGCTGTGAAACTGAAAAGACCTACTCAGAAATCCAACATCTGTAATATCTTGAGTACCAGGAGAAGTTAGAATTTGTTTAATTTTTTCTTACTATCAATTGTAGTTCGTATAATGTACATTTTCTATTTTCCTTTTCCCCAATAACTAGATCCGTACTTGTGCTGAAAGAGAAGCTAAGCAGAAAGATGACATTCCAGAAGAAGACAAAGGAAATGTTAAACAATGTGAAATCAATTATGTGTATGTAATTGAAAGCTATATAGCTGCCAGCCTTCTACATTCACAAAATAAACTATCCATTTCCATATCTGAGCACAAAGGATTCCCCATCTCCCCTTGTTTAAAACAATCCTGACCCACCATCCTTCTAGTCAAATGAAATTCTCTTCAGCGTCTGTCAGCACTGCACATTAACCACCCAGAGAGGTTCCTGCTGAATGACAGTCTTCCCTCTCAGATGAGCCTCCCCTCCTCTGTTTTCCCCCACACACCCCTGCCCGGAGGAGCCCAGGGCTGGCAGAAGCCGCACCATACCTCCCCTTCTCTCTCTCTGGACCCAACCTGCCCAAGGGAAAAGCATTTGTTAGAAGACGGTTTTGATATGCCCCGTGCAGGTTCCAAGGGGGCTGAGGAGGTACATACTACCTCCTCAGCAGCCCCGGAACCTGCTTGGGGCATAATAAAGCAAAAACTTCACCACCAAACCCCGCAACCAGGGTCTGGCAGCCGCAGTAGCAACACCTCTGGCCTATTGTACCCGCCACCCATGAACTCAGAACACAGGGTCCCTGGGGAGGGCTAGCTCAGAGGTTTGAGCATTGGCCTGCTAAACCCAGGGTTGTGAGTTCAATCCTCAAAGGGACCATTTGGGGATTTAGTTGGGGATTGGTCCTGCTTTGAGCAGGGGGTTGGACTAGATGACCTCCTGAGGTCCCTTCCAACCCTGATATTCTATGATTCTAAAACGTTGCACCCACAACACTCAGTGCAACATGTGAGACTATTATAGATTCTCTTGCATCTTGTTCTACTTTTAGGCCACCAGTCTAGTTCAGGAATTGAACTTTGAAATCCCAGCACAACTATTGCATTTTATTATATAAAGTTTCAATAGAACTGGAGCTATTTTCACACTGTTTATTGTTTCCAGAAAGAAGTTCCAAAGTTTCCAAGATCGTAAACTCAAAATAAGCCAAGAAGACAGTAAAGCTCTCAAAAAAGCTAGAAAAGAAGGCACTTTCCATGAGACGCTGCTGGACAGGTATTTTAAAATCCAAATAATTCCATCTGTTAATTAAATGAAAGCTATTGACAGATGAATCTGTGATATACCTGGAATGCTAAAGACAACTAGAGTGAAGATTGCCTGAATGTTCTCACTGTAGTCCATTTTCTGCTGTCTATATATTTTTGAAACTCCCCTTTTGAGCTGAAATTTTTCAAGCCTGCCTGGTTTCTATCTGAAAGAAAACTTTTTATGGAAAGCTTGAGCAAAACTGGTTCAATCAATTGAGTACAAGGAGAGTGGAGAACAATAATATTGTATTATAAAAGCAAAATTCTTACTTTTATTTTTTTCAACAACCCTGACACCAAAACGGGGATAGAAAGTTGCATTTTTGTAGGGAAATAGCCACTATTGAGGATTCTTTTTACACTGTCTAGTGAAAACCAGTCTTGGTTTGACCAAGCTATGAGGGTGTGAGAATAGCACTTTGTACAGGTGCAGTATTTGGGGAATGCAGAATATCCCAAGCACTATTTACCAGTGTTCTGAGCAAAAGAAAGCTGTATTGTATACCTAAAAGTAATTAACTCAGCTGCAAAAAACATTAAAAGCTGTTTCTACCACTGTACAATTGTTGACATGTCGATTTAAGGCATTAGGGTTCCATAGGAGCCCTGCCCCATTGCATTGACTTGTGCAACTGAAAATTTTATGAACCTGGCATAATGTTTTCTGTGATGTTCACTGTGTACTCCAATGAAGCCTTTCGTTGTTAAGTGTGATGTGGCATGCCAGAGATGTCCAGCCTAATAGTTTTTGATTTTGGAATCATTTTTCTTTACATTCCCCGTCTTTGAAATAGTCCATTAAAAAAACAGTAAAAGACTAAGGCTTCATGATTCAGAAGTTAGAAAACTCCAAAATGTTAAGGTTGCATGCGCAACCAGCAGGCATATTCCTTACGGCTCTAATGCAAGAGCAAATGCTAGCTGTGCAAAGTAACAAAGCCACCAAACAAATCAAAAGTACTAACAGGCCTCTAATGTCATTTGCAAATGTTCCAAAGTTAAGTAGAAGCAAATGTTATAACAGCCTACTCATATGTCTTGTGACTATCACACTGTTAACATTTTATGGCTTTTGTGTAACCTAAATTTTGTCTGTCTTCTCTTTCATATAGGCGAGCAAAATTGAAAGCCGATAGATACTGCAAGTGACAAAAACAATTGGCTTGTTTGCTTGCTTTTATATCCTTTGGTTGTCCACCTGAACATACTATCTGAATAAGACATTTTGCAAAAGTGACTTTATTTATGGAAAGACTTTTTTGTTCCTACTTCTCATTAGAATTACTTTACATGGTATTGAAATTTGGTATGCAGAATTTGATCCAAAACTAAATAGCTTTAGCAAATTGAATTGTCGAAGGTTCAGAGAAGCAACTCAGTAATCTGAAGGTCATGATTAACAATAAAGAAGAGAAGAGCTGAATACAAAACTAACTACAAAGTTGCCCTGACAAATTGTATTTTCATTGAATAAATAAATATTTTATCAAACTAATGTCTCTCTGAACATATGGGACTGAAGTCTCAGCTTGACTTCCGTTGAGCTATGCTGCCTGATACCAACTGAAGATCTAGAATGGTTTTCAACATTTATAGAGAACAATGGGTCATTAAGTGAATACTTACATAAACTATGTACTTGAAAAACGGTATGGAGAAATGAAGAAATGTAGAAATTGAGGTTCTTCATGAGAAAAAGAGACCCCTTAATTACTCATATGTTGCTGATATTTTTATGTTCTTTCAGATTTTGCTAACTTAAAGCTGTTAGATGGACTTGTTTCTATCTTTTAAAGTAAAAATGTTAAAGAATGTTGAAAATGCAGATACTGTGCATTCCTAATAACTATTACGTAGAATACTGGTTGCTATTTATGCTTGTCACTAAAATTTTATTTTAATAAAATCCCTTTATGGGAACTATTCCAACTGTACTGATTGCAACACCACCTTCACAATTCAGTTCTAACCTGTCTTCAAAAAGTACTTGGTTACCATGCTCAGCCTTTTCGTCTCAATTCTTACTTCTCGTGATGCCCATAATTTAAGTTACCTTCATGCAACGTGTAGTCTGTACTGTTTTTTGTGGTTTTAAATTTGGAGCATGCAATTGCCTATAACCTAAGGCAGGGGTAGTTAATAAGGAGACCACAAGCCAAATCCGGACCGTCAAACACTTTTGAATGGCCCCCAAAATCTTTTATTTACTTACTGTTATCTGGTGTCTGGACCTTGGCTATATCTTGACCAAGAAATTTGGACCTTGACAAAAAATAATTGACTACGCCTGACCTAAGGCATAAAAATGGGATCATTAAAAGAACAGGTAGAGTCTGAGCATAAATACACATCCGCATAAGGCTGAAAGACAGTACTGCTAGTTTAAAGTGATGTCATTTCATAGCCAGCCTATGTAAAAATGAAACAGGATGAACTTAATTGCCTATATTCAGAACAAGTTACAACTGGTGCTGAAGCCCAGTTAAGAAAGAATTGCACTAGTAGAGCCGTATACACATGAAAGCATGTGTCAATGGTGTCAGGGAGTCATAAGACAAACAGGTGCATAGCTTGAGCAGATTTATATTGCTGAAAAACTCTCAGCTGACATACAATTTTACTGTCCCTCATCACATGAAAAGCTAACTGATTATTTACTATATCAGGATTAAGGACTGGTGCTTGGGAAAGTTTACTAGTTCTGTGCTAACTAAGCACCTTGATTGTTAGCTCTCCCACATGATTTTAATGCCAGGAATCTAATGGTCTGTTTTATACTATTAAAAAGATAAAGGATCCAAGCTTTAGATAATATAGAGCAGTGGAGTCCAACTCTTAGTTTTTTAGAAAATGTATATATTTAAAAAAATAAAAACCGTAACACTTGTCCATTATATTATCACCTACTTTTTATCCCTTGCTGCTGTTTGTCTAGATGTACCACATCATGCCCCGTTTAACCTTCATGCAGAGGGGACTCTGCACCTAGGTCTCCCTCATGGAAGGATGGGAACCATCAGCTGTACTGTTCCCCTGTGTTCCCAGTCCTAAAGAGAGCCCTCTGCAGGTCTGAGAAATCATAGGAGAGATAGGGAAGTGCTTGGGAATGTCCATTTCATTCTATGTCCATTTTATTCAGTGTATCTGACAGTATCAAGTAACAGATGCATCAAAGGTGAGTGCAAGAAACCCCACAGTAAACAATTGTGGTCTAACCTGACCTTCAGAAAAGTTTCTCCTTAATCTCTGTTACATATGCCCTGAAGTATGAAGGTTTATAGCCTTTCCTAAACATAATTCTAATGCTGGACATTTACTTGAACTATATAAACATCTAATCCTTTTTTGGATGCAGTGACCTGAAGAAGAGCTCTATGTAAGCTCGAAAGCTTGTCTCTCTCTGCAGGCTTGACTAAACTCTAGAATTGTGCCACCTGCAAATTCTGCAGTATCACTTTTCACCCATTTTACAAAGATAATTAAAAAATAATTGAACTCCAATCCTTGTACAGAGCCTCATGTCATCCTGCTTTAACCTTTTACCATGTTGAAAATTGGTCTTTCATTTCTATTCTGTATTTCTACCTTATGGCAGTATTTTACCTATCAGAGTAAGCTACTCCAGGGAGTTTGCAGATCATTTAGAATGAAATAAAGTAGTCATATAGTTACCAAATTTGGTCCTTGTTTTTCTAATTATTTCATGGACTTCCCATGGAATTATATCCCTCCCTTTACATAGGGTTCTTAATGCCCCATCCCTCCCATACCCACAGACACACATCATGTACAACATATTTCTGTTTGGGCTAATTGTAGGATTGCATATGAGAATTTGGCTTGAGTCCTTTGGGACACCACCCTAAGAAAAATTGAAGAGGCGTGTAAAGCCTTAGTCAAGCAGTAATGCAAATCATATACTGCTGCTGAAGCCTTAGAGGCAGGGTATGCATGGGTATGTTACAGAGATAACGCCCCATAAAATCAAACAAAAAAAAGATGCTTATGTAATTGGTGGATAAACAGTTTTTGTGAATGAGTTCAGACATTTTATATAAAGCTTACCCCATGATGAGATCACTCTGATTTTTTTAAATATAATCTTAGCTATGCCAATCTCTACATGAGTAGCAAAAGCCCAGTGTACATGGTTGTTTAAAAATGTGGAAATAAAGACCAAATAGCCATTTACAGTGTGTCTGGCATTACTACCAATATTTCTCAATTGTCTAAAATATAAATCAGGCACAGGCAGCTAAATAAAACACTGTTAGGTGAAGAATTCTCAAAAAGTTGGCAATTGTTAGGCTTAGAAAACTTTTAAAAGAAATGCTCAGTTCCTACTTTAAAGTGTGTTTGTGGTCTTAAAATTGACTGTAAAAAGAATAGCCTGCTACTGCACAAGTTTGCTTCATTTAATGACAAAGTTAAGATCGTCAATGAATATGTGTCAGTGTGAGATTGGAATCTTTTTAATAGCATCCATCGGGGCCACTCGTGCCCTATTCCTCCTCGTGCTCCTGTATGAGGACAGGGCAGGGCAGCTGTGACCCTCCCTCAGTTCCCTCTTACCACCCAGTGTAGGGAGACAATCTGGTAAGTTTCCAACACACTAGTTCTTAGTTTCAGAAAAACCTTCAGAACTCTTCTGATTTACTGACAGGACTGCTGTGAATGATACCGACCTGTCTGAACTGAATATTGGACCTGAAAAAGAGCTCTGTGATGCTTGAAAGCTTGTGTCTTTAACCAACAGGAGTTGGTTCAATAAGAAGTTACTTCACCCACCTTGTCTCTGAACTGAATACAAACCCTCTTGTACAGGGCTCCTCGATATGATGGATTTAAACCTGCAGGCTTAAATCCCTGCCTTCTCCTGTGATGGAATAATTCCACCGAAAGATAGATAAACCAGGGCCTCTTCTGTTTAGGAAAGTCCCATATAGAGTATGCTAGCAAAACTTTCTCAGTAACATTGACCTGCCCAGGTATAGCCACATGTGCTGGGAGAGTATAAAGAGAAAGAAAACAATTGCTGAGTAACAAAGCAATTCTTTTGTGAGTTATCCATACGTTGTTTCCAAAACAGAAAAAAAGATTATGAATAAAGAGCCTGTAATACTGAACTGATAAGCCTCCCTATTACTTAGGGTTAGAACTTTGGTGTCCTCTTCGATTCCTCTTTCCTTCACGCAAAATCAAAACCTTTGTTAAATCCTATCATTTTTTTCTTCTATGATATCTCTAAATGTAGCCTTTCCTCCATCATTACCACTCAGACTCCTGTCTATACTTTAGTACTGTATGCAACAAAAGTTGTCTATTCTTAGATAATACTATAACTATAGTATCTTCTTATGATCTGCGCTCCCTTGATACCATCTAACTTTCATGGTGTCCTGATTACTGCTGTCCTGACCTCATCTTATATGTCCCTTTACTCCTTCTTTAAAAAAAAAATGAGTTCTATTGGAAAGTAATAAATATGCACCATTGTAACTAGCTACAATAAGCATAGAACTCTGACAATATTCATGTTCTGAGGGTGTTAAAGTTTTCAGCACATGCTTCTCTTTTATCTTAATATTTTGTTATTACACAGCCCAATTAGTAGATATTAGTCTAATGCGGAAGCAACATAAGTGACAAAAAAACCACAACATTTGTATAGTGCACAATATTTTTTTTTTTCAAAGGAGTTTTGCCATGGAAGAATTTGGCCCACTGCATCTGAGGTTGAAGCTAAGTTGTAGTCCTGGTTTGATTTAGGAATCTAATATAAGAAAAACAGTAATGCATCCTTATCCTATATGTACCAAGGTTATCTGCATTAACTGCATACTTGAAAACTGGAAACCAGATGTTCAGCTATTCTCTGTTGGCATTTGATGCAAGTCAGTTTTCCCATGGAAATGGTGTAATATACTCTTGTACGCTAGCAAGATTAAGCTGGCTGGTCTCTTTTCTTCCAGTAGACCAAAACAATGCATCCAGCTACCACCAGTAAATATGAAACCAGTGTTCTGCCACATGCAAGATGTGTTCCCCTCCACCCACCCCCAATGAGGACACCCTAGTAGAAAGACAGCTAGACACCAAAGAAATTAGTGTAGGTGATTTTCTGTGCATTAGGTATTAAAACAAGCTTCCAGAGCCCTTTGATGATGAGACACTCCTGTCAAAGTGCTGAGCTCCCCATAGTTACAGCAGCAATTTTCCCTATTTCTCAAATCTGTACACTGACTTCACATCGTCCACATCAGGCTTCTCATCGTTACCTTAAAGGCTTTATGCAACTCCACACCTGTCTGCATCTATTAACTGACTTCCTACACACTGCTGCACACCCTATATTTGCTTCAGGCATTCTAACACTTTGTTCCCTTCATCTTTTTCTGACACTATACCTTCTTCAGTGCCTCCCACTCAGTACAGTAACCCATTGGCATTTGCCAGCACATTCTCTCATCTTCATACCATCCGGGTTTTATTTATTTGTGGGGCAGTTCAATACCTGAATAACTTGGATAACTGCATAAACTAGCGTATTAAAGAATTTATATCTTGTTTATGTGTGCTTTAATTTATGTGAGGTGCCTAGAAACTGAGTAGGCCATTGGAAAAATCAAAAGAAACAAAATTAAAATGTTCCCATTCCAGAAAGCCTACATACTTAACATTCACACACAATGCCACGCTATTGTTACTGTACTTGCAGTACAGTAGAGTGCCTATGTTTTAGTACAAAGCACATAGTATTCAAACAATACTAGTTTTTATTTTATTGTAAACTCTTTAGCATCTGGACCTTGTCTTCTGTTTGCTGAGTTATTTATAGCACTGCAGAACATCAGGTACAGTGATACATAAATAATAGACATACTGTCTAAGGTGGTAGGTCTAATGCTACATCTGTTAGCTCTGTGGCTGCATGCCTATGGGTCATCTGCCTGTTGCATTCTTGAGCAGGCAAAACAGCAAAAACTCCTTCCCTGCCCCCACATGCCCCCCACCCCCAAGAGTGTCAGGAGACTAAGCGTCTTTATTACCATAACCTGCTAAAAAGAAATAAGCAAATAGGCAGAGCAACTAGATAGAGCAATGCATACAAAATTAAACCTAGTGCCGCAGGTTTGTTCATACAGGGTTGCCTAACAGCGAAGGTAGAATCCTGGTGTTGCAGCCTCACTTTTGCATAACAGATAGTTGTTGGTTTTTTTTGCAGTCAGGACACTCTTTGTAATATGTATTTTTATGTAGATTCCATTTTGGGTTAGTGTTTTAAGTTGCTGTATCAGCTGAAAACCAGTCAAGTATCACTCTTTTAAAACGAGCCAAATGCAATCAACTAGAACCTGTTCATCAAGTTTTTGTTCAGTAAAACAAGTATTGTATCAGAGAAAGAAATGTCAAAAAAATAAAATACACTAATGCAGCATTACAGCTGAAATGTTACACACACAAGTTGGAAATTCAGCTGTTCAGACCTGTTGTTCTCAATGTAATAATTTATATTATTCTACATAGTATTAACTGTACTGCCATAAAGAGACACTTTCAAGTTAAGAATGAGTTATTAAATAGAGTTACTTAATACATCTACTTTCAGTATTTATGTGGTCTGTTTTGTTTTTCATTCTACTTAATAATGCAAACAGATTAAAAAGCGTTCACTGGAAATTTGGGAGGGGGATTCTCATGGAAAATTTAGACTTTTTGTGCTTATATGCTAACCAGTATTGTTTCATTGTTCTCTTATGCTCTCCATGAAAGCCTAAAATTTGGGGGGTTTAGATTAAAAGTCAAGATTTTCCATGGAAAGCAAACACTTTCCTCAAAAAAATTATTTGGTTGAAAACCTGATTTTCTGTTGAAAAACAGTTGATGGAAGCTTTCAGCCAACCCAAATGAATAATACTGTTTTGCCCTTCTACAGCACCTCTAGCCAAGGAGCTCACTCAGGTTTACAAACATTAAAGAATAAAATCTTCCTAACACCTTGTGAGGAAGAAAAAAATTATTATTGCTTTGAGGCAGAGACCATTTTTTCCTTTCAGTCTGTATAGCGCCTAACACTGTAGGATTTTGGGGCATGACTAGGGCTCCTAGAGGTTACAGTAATACAAATAAATAAAATAAATAAGCCAAGTTCACCTTTGTGCTTAGAAGTGCCTTGTTCTGTAAATATGACTTTAAGGAGGTGCTGAACCCTCCCAATTTCAGTTGAGATCAACGAGAGCTACAAGTGCTCAGCGCTACTGAAAAGCAGGCATCAAGTGACTTCCCGAACAGAGAGAAAATGGAATAGATCTCTCTAATGCAGGGGTAGGCAACCTGCAGCACACGAGCTGATTTTCAGTGGCACTCACACTGCCTGGGTCCTAGCCACCAGTCCAGGTGGGGGCTCTGCATTTTAATTTAATTTTAAATGAAACTTCTTAAACATTTTAAAAACCTTATTTACTTTACATACAACAATAGTTTAGTTATATATTATAGACTTATAGAAAGAGACCTTCTAAAAACTTTAAAATGTATTACTGGCACGCGAAACCTTAAATTAGAGTGAATAAATGAAGATTCGGCACACCACTTCTGAAAGGTTACCGACCCTTGCTCTAATGAAACCCAAATTGCCTGATTCTCAGTCCTGTGCTTTAACCACAGCCTTCCTCTGACTCATCCTATTTTGAACTATTCATGTGAGTAAGGGTTTGCGAAATTGCACCCTTAGACTGACTTTTTTCATAATCCATGTTATGTTATTTCTTATGCAGTAGCACAATGCCTCAGTGTTTGGAATGCAACATCTACAAAGTATATTTTTTGATTTTTGATATATTGTTTGATTTTCATGTTTTTTAAATCACTGCTGTTGAATTCAGCATGCAACTGCACAACTGGTGGGATAAGTGGGCCACTCACTTCTCATCCTGGTTCTGTCACTAGCTTGCTGTGTAGCTTTGGACAAGTTACATAAATTGTCCTGTATACAGATGCTTATAAGGAAAGTACCTCCCCAACTATAAGTATGTGTTTTAAGAGGTTTTCACATCTTATATTTGATAAGGTTTTCATTTGACCTGAGCACCTTGGGGTTGGGTGTTTCTGGGTGTATTACTGATAAAGTTATTAGGCCAAATTAATCCTCACTGTAACTCTTTTGACTTCACTATACTACAAATAACTATATCCCATTTTTATTAAACTATTCAATGCCAACACTCCTATAGATACAAAAGAAAAAACACATTAACTACAAAAAGACTGGACTGGTTTGATCAGGTTCATGCAACCTTCCTATCTGCCCACCGTCCTGCTATTGTGTTAATAATTCTATCCTTATCTCTAAAGGTAAAAACTATTTCAGCCCAAGGTTGGATTGCTATAATTTCAGTAACTCTCCATTTGCAATATCTAAGTGTTCCATCCTCTGCAGATGAAATGATACCTGTGTTAGATTTCTTAATACATTTCTTCATGTTCATGACTCCCATGCTTGCAGGAGGCACCACTAAAAGGAGATAAACCACAACACAGAACCAGATCCTACGGAGAAAGATTACGAACCAGTTCTTTGTCTCCTGTTCCAGCTGTTTTGTGCTGCAGCAGCAGAGCAAAACCGCTGGAAAGCTGCCTTAAAGAGTCCGGCAAGGATTCCCATGAGATAAATCATCAGCTGGTGGAGTAGTCCCTATGCAAGTGCTCCAACTGATTTAATTTACAGCATCCCTTGGGCTACTCTATGTTGGAGAGAAACAGTCCACAGAGTAGATTTGAGAGAATGGAAAGGTGACTTAGAGTCATCTTCACTTCCAGCCCAACCTCAGCTGCAGGAGCATGACATAGGCACAGCTGAGGGCTTGACCCCATATGTTTCATTTGACAGCTCAGAGTGCATCCACTGAGGTAGATATGGTCTTCCGCACTGCCGACAGTAGTATGAATGTTTAACCCAGGCAACAAGACAATAGCAAAAGTCTTTGGAGATTGCTTCACTCGTACTTATTCCTATTAATCATTCACTCAAATAAGTCAAAACAGGTCCCCAAAGATCAGCCAGCAAACTAACAGCTGTATCTTGATAATAAGCCATCACTCGAAGAGTTTGCAGCGTCAAGGCTGTCAACCAAATAATTTGGCAATTCCTGTTTCAACTACTTGAAATATATAATTTTGATACTGTTTCATAGTTCCGAAGCTATTCTACAATACTCCAAAAGCTGATCTCTTCTTGAAAAAGAACTCTGCGTCAGCTGATGCCGTCACAGATCAAAGGACAATGGAGGTCCTAAAACTCTTAGGGGTAAAGACTGTTGTTTACTGTATGTTTGCACAACTAGAACAGTGCAGCCCTGAATTAACTGACTTCTAGGCACTCCAAAATATAAATCTGTGATAAACGTAGCCCCCTTGGTATTTTGGGGGCTTGAGAAAAGGAGCTTCCAGCAGCTCATGCAGTCAGCAGCACAGAGGATTGGGGAAATTCTACTGAAACCGCTTGCCTGGCTTTTGCTTGAGGGACACAAACTGCTGGTGAGGCCTGGGGACCTGCAGTCTGACTGACAACATGGGGCAAACACATACAGACCCTTCATAGCCTGTGCATGGTTGCTGGGACCATCCTGACATTGGAGCTGCACCAGACAGACCCCTTGTTTGGGAGGAGGAGGAAAAGGAGTTACCGTGTCAGAACCTGCTTCCATGGCCTAGAAGACCATCTGCAGACCCTGGAGAGCTTGCATATGGCTGGGACCAGCCTGATGTGCACTGAGAGCCTAGACAGGGACACTGTTTGTGGGAGACAGCTGGCTGCAAGGAGTTGGGTTACAGCAGCAGGAGGAGAAGCAGACCTAGCGTTGCTCCCTGTAGCAGAAGGGAAAACAGCCCTTTTGTCTCTCTCAGCCATAGGGCTTGAGACTGAGCTAGAACTCCTAGCTCCACAAAGAAGAGACTGAGCTCCAACCCAGTGCTGTGACTGTCAGAGGCACCCCAGAAGCCTCCCCTTATGGTTGCCAACAGTCCCTTATTACGAGGGACGTCCTTTTTTTCTTATCTCTCTACAACAACATTGAGAGTTGCTGAGTGCTGGTGGAGTTGGAGCTCAGTAGGAAGGCTGTTGTCTCGCACTGTAGCTCTTCCTTTTGGCTGCAGTAGCCCTGCTGGCATCAGGCACTGTAGGGTTGCCAACTTTCTAATCACACAAAACCAAACACCCCTGCCCTGCCCCCTCTCTGAGGCCCGCCCATACCCCACCCCTTCGCCGAGGCCCCGCCTCCCGCTTGCTCCATCCCCCCCATCCCTCCATCACTCACTCTTCTCCACCCTCACTCACTTTAACCAAGCTGGGGTAGGGGGGTTGGGGTGTGGGAGGGGGTATGGGCTCTGAGCTGGGGGTGCAGGCTCTGGGGTAGGGCTGGGGATGAGGGGTTTGGGGTGCAGGAGGGGGCTCTGGGCTGGGGCAGGGGGTTCTGGTGGGGGGGAGGGGAGGGGGAGTGGGGGGCTCCAGGCTGGGCCAGGAGGTTGGGGTGTGGGGAGGTAGGGCTGGGGATGAGGGGCTTGGGGTGTGAGAGGGGACTCCGGGCTGGGCCCGAGGGTTGGGTTGCAGGAGGGGTGTGGTCTCTGGCTGGGGGGTGGGGCTGGGAATGAGGAGTTTGGGATACACGAGGGGGCTCCAGGCTGGGCCAGAGAGTTGGGGTGCGGGGCTCTGGCAGCACTTACCACGGCTCTCTGAAGCAGCCGCCAAGTACCTGCGGTCTCTAGGCACATGAATGGCCAGGCAGCTCTGCGTGGTACGCGCTGCTTTCGTATCCGCAGGCACTGCCCCCTGCAGCTCCCATTGGTCGTGGTTCCTGGTCAATGGAAGCTGCGGAGCCTGTACTCGGGGAAGGGGCAGCATGTGGAGCCTCCCAGCGATAGGGGCCGCAGGGAGCCGGCGGCTGCTTCCAGGAGCCACACGGAGGTAGGGCAGGCAGGGAGCCTGCCTTAGCCCCGAGCCTCTGCTGCACTGCTGACTGGACTGGTGTAGGGGAGCGTACTGTACTCCTAAAGCCAACTAATCTTGTTGTCTACCACTTCAGAGCTCGCCTCCCTTCCAACACTACAAAATAATTTAATTTAGTCTTACGGCAAGGAACAAAATCACTAGTTGCTTCCAAACTAAACTACAATTCATGCCTAGCTGGGTAGAGTTGGGAAAAGTTTCTCATCTGGGAGGATATTTTGCCAATAATTATAATAAGGTATTGAACTGTTCAGAACCAACTATAATCTCTCAGATACTTTTAGTTATCTGCATACAGTCTTCAAGACCCAGGTAGAGAACAAGTAAGAGTCTCACAGAAATACAAACTGAGAAATCTCTTTCAGTGTGGATGGACTCCAAGCAATTCACCTCTGAAATAGTCTCTTCATGCTCCATGCAGTGAACTCTGAGAATAGAAACTCAATATTATGTTGACTAGTGATCATTGCTTTGAGATGTTGCAATAGCCAACCTCATTCCCAATGTGCTATAGATTGTATGCCTCAAGTCTTTCTTTAAACAGCTAAAATTCTTTATATAACATAGATTGCAAAATAGGACTTGCCATACTAGGTCAGAATGGTGAACTATCCAGTCTAGTACAGTATTCTGCATCTGGCAGCAGCTAATAGATGCCTCTGAGGAAGGGGTACTCCTGGGGGAATTTAGCATCACTGCACATGCGCAAAATTCATGACCTCTGCAGATTTCTTTGCTTCCCTGCAGAAAAATGATTTCTAACGGGGATGCAAAGGGAAGCCGCAAGAGTGGTCACGTGCCCTCCCTGGCAGTGCAGACAGGTCAGTTTGGGCCCAGAGCAGCCGGTAGAAACATAAATCACCACCAGGTAGGAGGGCTGGGCAGTCATAAGTCCGTCTTGCTTGCTATTGTGGCATGCTTGGTGTGGAGGGGCAGGGCTTTGGGGTGTTTCTGAGGAGGTAGGTGTGGAGCAGACTCTGCCTGCTTAGTGAATTGTTCCCATTGTTCTTAGTGAATTCCCCAGGAGTATAAAACAGGTGTAAAAATTTTAAAGCGCCTTTACATTGCCAGAGTGGTGTAAAGGAGCCTTATTGTAAAATATAGTGTGGCCTTAGAAATGCTTATGGCACTTTATGCATCTGAAGAAGTGAGGTTTTTACCCATGAAAGTTTATGCCCAAATAAATCTGTTAGTCTTTAAGGTGCCACCAGACTCCTTGTTGTTTTTGTAGATACAGACTAACACGGCTACCCCCGATATATGGCGCTTTAGTGATTAGAACCTGTCTACATTTTTGGACTGAAAAAATTTTGTATCAAATTGTGCTCCATGAACGGTTTGCTACTGACTTTTCTGGAGATGGTCAGAAGCCAATATAAATTGTGAGTTTGAGTCCCTAGCCCTTACTTGCTCTTCAGTTGTCTATGATGTAACACTGAGCATATAGCTGCATATATTTGTTGACTAACAACTAGACGAAAGGATCAATACTAGCTAAATTACTATTAGAGGGGATTTGAGGATTTCCTCCAATGCTCCCTACTACCATTCTTCATCCATTGTATTGCAGTTTAAATAAATTACCAAAATAATTGAAATCAGCGTGATTATATTGTGTTATTTTGACAAATAAAATATGCAGAATTTTAAAATACTGTGCATAGAATTTTTAATTCTGTGACGCAGAATTCCCCCAGGAGTAAAAGGGCAACAAATCCTGTAATGGACAATTATGGAATAATCTGCCCATGAGGGAAACGTATTCCTTACCCCAGGAAGTTAGTGACTGGTTTATTCCAGGTGGCTGCATGAAGGCTTATAGCCCTGAAACAGTTTTAATCTTAACTAATGCAAGCCTGGGTGTTCTCACTTCACTGTCCATATAACTAGCCCGGCCCTTCCATTTTTTTCAATGACGGCTCTGCATCGCCGAGGCAGTACATTCCACAGGCCAATCGTGGGGGGTGCAAAAATAGCAAATTTCCCTATTCCGGTTTTGGCGTGTGCTGAGGCCTGCTGCTCCCTGCAGAGCCGCCTAGCCCAGCGGCCCGCACCCGGACTCCTGCACTGCCCCTTGTTTGCTTCTCGCTGGGTGCCAGTGGAACATTCCTCACCCTCTGCCCCCCTCCACCGTGAGCGGTACCTTCCTGGAGATGATGAGTCACGTGGCGCGCCCCACGCTGGGCGTGGGTGGTGCGGGCTCAGGGCTGTGTCACATGACACCGCTTTTCCCTTAGTTCCTGCGCGTGCCGGCTCTGTCAGTCTGTGTGCGGCGGGGCCTAGGAGCAGGATGAGTATCTCGCGCTGGCCGCTGCTGGCGTTCGCTGCCTTCGCGGTGCTGGCCGAGGACCCGGTGAGCGGCGCGTGGGGGGCTGCTACGTGGGGCATTTCCCCGCGGGTTGCAGCTGTCGGTGCGGGGCTTCCCCCTTCCGCGGCGGGCAGGTCCCCCCGAGTCTCGCCCGCAGCGCCGGCGGGCGGACTGCAGCTGTCCCGGCCGGGCGAGGGCTGCCCCTGCTTGCGGGAGGGAGCGCGGCCCTCATCGGCTCGGGCGCTCGCTGGGGTTGTGCCACCTGCAGCGTTCTCCTCTCAGGCAGGGGCGGCCCTCACCTGATGCTGCCTCTGGGTCCCCGGGGGCGGGAGCCTTGTCCGGAGCAGTTGTGTGCACGGGCCACACCTCGCTATTCAAGGCATCGCCCCAGGCTGATAGAGGAGACAGTGGGCTGCCACTCCTGGGTTAGTAGCAGGCAGGTGGGAGGTTTAGGAGCCTGGGAGTCAAGCTGGTTTTATTTGCTCTTGTAATTGGTATTGGTCTAAACTTTCAGAGTGGGGTTCCCGAAGCTAGGCACCTCGGTTAAGCACCTAGCATTGCACAGCTGTAGTGTCCCTGACGGCTTGTATCCTATCCTCTTTGGCTTCAGTGGAGGCTGGGGGTGCTCAACCCTTCTGAAAGTTAAACCACTTAACTAGGTGCCAAGCTCAAACTGTAGCCCTTGTTAATGATGTAGATGCTTGGTGTTTTGCTGTGCAGAAAGTGGTACTGTCCAATCTACAGTAAGATCAACTGCTTTTCATCCTGTTGTGTGCGGCTGAAGTTACAGGTTCCTCTCCTCTTAACTATTTGCCCCAAACCACTCTTTGTGTGGGTTAGTTGTAAAGTACAGCTATATTCTGTAAAGCAAGAGGTGGTTAGGGCTGTTCATGCTGTTTGGTGATGCCCTGAAACAGTTAACTAGTAGTTGTGTTGGTTAAGCAGCATGATTTAAATGTGCAGAACTTTACTGGGAAAACTTGATAATTCTTTGTAAAAGGTATAGGCAGAAAACCAGTATTCAAATGAGATCTTCTAGGAGTAACTAGAAGTATTTATTAGTCTGCTTCCTACGACAAAACATACAGTTAACACCTTCCCTGGGTTAGGAAAAGTACAGACATAATAATACACAGAAAAACTATTGTGACCTATGGGAGAACATTTGTAAGACCCAACTTTCCCTAAAAACTCCAGTCAGGTTAGTGTCCCAGGGAACTTTTCTGAACTGAAGCTTGGATTTTCTTCAGTGGGAAAAGAAAACACTTGAAGGTTTGGGCAATAGTCAGAATAGCAGAAATCTAGCCAAGCTAGTTAAACTCCTAGCTGATAAATTTACACAAATTGACTTTTGTTTTAGCCCTGTGCAGCTGCCCTGTAACTTTTGTAACCTTCATATACCTCTGAACTAATCCTCTCCATACCTATCACTTCATTTCAGGAGTAGATGAAGTGAGCTATGTGTATACACTTGTGAAGCACTTTGGGATACTTTGAGATAAAAAGTGTTCTATGTTTGGATTACAGTAGTTTCTAGAGACCTCATTCAGCATTGGGATCTCATTGTACTAGGAGCTGTGCAAACAGTAATAACTTAAACCCCTGTCCTGAAGAACTTGATCCTGAAGCACTCTCTTCAAAGTGTTTGTATGTGAGTAACTTAACTTTGCATATGTGAGTAGCCTGAATGCAAGACTACTAATGTGTAAGGCAATGCACCTGTGTAATAAGTATTTGCAGGACTTTGGCCTAATTAAAGACAAGATGCAACAAGTGGATGCCTTATGAATCACAGCAGCTGCTGTTCAACTGTGTAGTGCACGATGTTTAAGTCCTGGATATGTTAATTTTAGATCATATGTAACCACTTTAAAAATATTCTGTTTTTAAATTTAACAAATTTCAGTAATGGGCTATATGAGAGCAAGGCCCTTTATTTATCTATTTTAAATTACTTGATTAGTAAGCTATTGTCCTGGAAGTTGTTTTCCTTGTGCTTGCAATGATTATTTTGCATCTTATATTTACTTAATATACACTTCTGACTTTTTTCTTTCTTGTATGAAAGATTAAGTTGGCAAAGGCTTCTTGATGAAATACTGCAGTACTGCACACAAACATACCAATACAGTTTTTAAAATGTGAAGGGGGGGGAAAGAATCTCAAGAGGACTGCATGCCGTGTTTATTTGTAGTGTTATATAAATAGAGAATTTAAGATCATTTACTTTTAAACCATTAAGTATAGTTACAAATTTTTATTTTTAGAGGGAGTAAATACCAAATTTATTTTATTTGAACTAGATAATTTATATAAAATGGTTTCCAATTTTTAAACAATTGTTTAGTAGCATAAATAATTGATATATTTTTCCTTCTAAAATACATAACAAAACAATAAACAATCCTAAGGATTCCTGAAAATCTGTACTACTACTACTGAGAATAAGGAATTCAGGAGGAGAAGTCCCATTGACTTTAATAGGATATCTTGAAAATCTCTGCCAATATAGTTAGGGCAAGTTCTTTGTTTTAGAAGAGTCCACTTTGAATTTATCTTCTCCCTACTCCACAGCAATGTACAATTGAACAATTGCTTCCTTTTATGACTTTCTGTGGTCTAGGTAACAGTTGTCTTGTTTCATAAGTGAACCTTAATTCTATTACAGTATCCTTTTTCAAAACACTGAAGTGACACTCTTACTTTTGTGTCAGGACACAAAATGTATTGAAGACATGCTGTGTAAGCAGAGTTCATCATTTTGATTGTTTTCCGCTAAGTAGTCTGCATCAAGCATGCTGTTAGAACATTGCATATGAATGAGCTCACATACTCCAAATTCTAATTTATACATGACTTTTTGATGCAACTGATCATATCTTTTTAAAATATGAAATGTGGCCTTCACCAGTACAACAAATATTTGTAATAAATTTATAATGAAAGTATTGCAAAGGTAATTGAAGAGAGGCAAAGGGGATCTTAAAATCCAGCCAGATTCTTAGATCTGGATCTTGCAGTTGACTGCACACAGGTGTATCCTTGGGGCTCCATGTTGACATGGAGCATGCTGCTGTAGTGGCTTAGAGGCCACTGTGTGAAAATGTGTTTGGGTAGGCTATTTAGAGGTGTGGCAGGAGAGTTGGTGGTGAAGTGGATAACTATATGACTGTCATCTTTGAATTTGTGTGATTCAGTTTCTTATAAAGAACTTCAGGTTTCTCTTTGATTTGATGCAGATGCATTAGGTTAAAGTATACTTCATACCACTGGTAATCAAGCTGGTTTCTCGTCACTAGTAATAAATATCCTATAGGGGACATGCTTTCAGTTACAGCTGTGTAACCCCATTGTATTGAGAATTGCACAGGTTGTAACTTAATGCCTTCAGTGGGTTGTACACATGTAACTGAGGGCAAAACTTGGTCTTGCAATTTCAGCTTAGATAGAACTGAAAGCAAAAGAAAATTGGGCTCACTTGTCATATCTACATTGGTTCTGCAATGCTGTTAAGTTTTTTGTATTACTTGTTACTATTATTCTGAAGGATGAAAAACATCAGTAGGATTATTACTGCATGGCAGAATACTGCCCTGTAATGGGAGAGGTAAAGAAACTGTTGTTTTATGGAATGTGGAATTCTAAGCTGTCTTTAGTTACAAAAAGGATGCTGAATATCAATTAGTCCGATAGCTTTTAATTTGATTATCTTTAATCTATAAAATACTATTCAATGTTATAGTAGTGCAAAGGGAGATTACTAGAAATAATAGGGTTAGGTAAGGGAAATCTTAGACTGAGTAGCGAGGAAAATTTCCAGAAATTCTGGAGTACAGAATATTCTTCCAAGGCAATGATGAAAACGCTGTTGCTTGGAATGGACAATTTAAATGTCTGGAATGAACTTTATAAATGTAAATAGGCTAGGCTTGAAAAGTTTACCCAACCGTTACTAATCTGGGCACTAATGCTACTCTCTACAGTGACAAATTTGTGGCACCATGGCTTCTGCAGTTTACAAGAACTAAAACGGCTATGTTCTACATTTAAAATGTAACTGTCAGCTTTCTATTTAATAAACTCTGAGTAAATGGATGGCTGACTTTTTTTGGACTCACTTTCTTCATAACTTGGCTTCACTCACTTTGATCACGGCATATCTTTTCTATGTTGTCTTCAGTGTCTTTCATCTTACCTTTTTCCCTGCATTGCATTATCTTTCTCCATTATATTTTTTCCTTCCACTTCACCCCCACAATCTATCGTGTTTCTCACCCTCTCACATACATTCATGTACACGAGATTTGGAAAAACTTTACCCAACATCTAACAGTCAAAACAAAACCTGGTAGCAAAAGGTTGGTAAGAAAGATGCAGCCTGTTTGGGTCAATGTCCAAGCAAGAAGCTATCCTATCTCCAACCAAAACTTCCTAGCTATTGAGAGAGAGGAAAGTATAGGAATTTTTACCAAGATGCTGCTTCAGGTCCCTGCTTCCAGGCTCCACTTTTTGTAGCAGCCTCTGATTAAGTGTCTGACATACCTGAAGCCCACTTTCATGGCTTCTGAAAGGGAAGAGAAGATCTTTCTGTCTACTAAGAGCAGCCTGACTGTTAAGAGGAGAGGGTGTATCTCCTCTATCCTTCCTCCAGTTTCATGATAGTTGTGAAGGAAGGGGTCTCTCCCTTACCACACTAATAGCTCCAGACCTGTGCTAATTTCATTCTGTTGCTGGGACATGTGTGTCAATTTCACTGCTGCTCCAGAGGAGCTTCTGAACAGCATCAATGAAACTAATCAGTCTTGTCAATTTCATGCTTTTGCTTAGGAAAGCTGTGAATAGTAGATGCTCTGGAACTGTCTGAAGATCTGGGAACAGCAGTGTATGTTGGTTCAGGAATGGAAGGCTATCTCTGTAACTCTCCATCTAGAAACTTGTCTGTTTTCTTGAACTTAACTTTCCAATCAAAACACCACACCTAATGTTTAAAAAATTAAAAAAAACACTTAAAACGTTACATAACACACACACACAATGACTATAACTGAAAGACTAGAGAAGTCACTTCTGGTTTTTAAGTTTATTTCCTTTGAGTACCCACAAAGGACAGTTTCACATCCCCACCCACCCCACACCCCCTTTGATTATGTGGGTTATTTTACACAACTAGAGAAAGGGGAAGCCTTTTAAGAGTGATTGTGGAACAGCCAAAATTAGCTTGGGGCATATGTAATAGCAGCATATGTAGGACCTGAAACACCAAACTTTTTTTTTAAAGTTGGATTTCAAGCTAATGTCCTATTATGTTCAATTTGCTAGAGGCAATAATGTTTCCTCAATTCGTATAGGCATGGCCTAGGTTACCATATTGAGCTGCTTATCAACAAAAGGATTCTGGAGTATCCAGCTATCACTTTACAATTTCGTTATGAAGGGATAATGAGTTTTTAAACCATGCTGGCAACAAAACCATGGATCATTTTGAGATACTTGAATATTTGTCTGCTTAGCAGTGTTTTTCAGCCAGATATCTATTTTGGATGTGGCACTGTACTAATTGCCTGACCTAGTTCTGATTTTGCTTTATCTGTTAAACAGAGATGCATGTGATGGAATGTTTCCTTTTTTAGTATTGCAAAATGTTAGTTTCACAAGATATAGTTTGGCTGTTCAGAATTCAGACTCTTTATAGCCTTCTCTGTCACCTGATGTCTCCAGCTAGCTTCCTTATTTTAGATTCCTTAATTTGGTAGTTAGCCTCTGTAAATTTGAAATTTGTTTTACCTTCCTCTTAATTAGGAAGAGGATATAACAACTGCACCACACTGTGTTCATGCCCATGAACCTGCATACTTCCTATAGTCACATCTAGCATGAGCTGTGATTCCCCTCATAAAGTTTCTTCCCAATCATCCCAAACAGAGAGAATACAATTTTATTACATTATTCAGTGCTCTGCTGATTGCTGTTCTTAGCTGTGACTATATAGTGACTAGGACAAAAGGGTAAATAAGAAGCAGCTGCCTGCCAAAGAGTAACCTCTATGATAGGTATAAAATCTCTTTGCTAGATTAACTTGTTACAGATCAAAAATCCATACCAATTATATTGCACAAGTATTAATTAACTTTAACATTTTTAAATGCCCTGTCTTCCTCTGTGATTGATACCATTGAATAACTTGTAAGATAGAAGGTACCTTGCACAGTGTCACAAGCTGTTTGAATTTATGAATCTAGGAAACTTAAGATGAGTTGCCCAAGGACAACTTGTGTCTCCATCCAGATTGTTGAACATGGATATATTGGCTGGCAGTTGTTTAGTCTGAATGAGTTATATGCCCTTTTGTCAAGGACAAACTTAATCTTTCTTACTGGTGCAACCAAACAAACTGCAAATAGAACAGGAGTATTTGTGGCACCTTAGAGACTAACAAATTTATTAGAACATAAGCTTTCGTGGACTACAGCCCACTTCTTCGGATGCATACAGAGTGGAATAAATATTGAGGAGATATATATACACACATACAGAGAGCATAAACAGGTGGGAGTTGTCTTACCAACTCTGAGAGGCCAATTAAGTAAGAGAAAAAAAAACTTTTGAAGTGATAATCAAGATAGCCCAGTACAGACAGTTTGATAAGAAGTGTGAGAATACTTACAAGGGGAGATAGATTCAATGTTTGTAATGGCTCAGCCATTCCCAGTCCTTATTCAATCCTTTGTTGATTGTGTCTAGTTTGCATATCAATTCCAGCTCAGCAGTCTCTCGTTGGAGTCTGTTTTTGAAGTTTTTCTGTTGTAATATAGCCACCCGCAGGTCTGTCATTGAATGACCAGACAGGTTAAAGTGTTCTCCCACTGGTTTTTCAGTATTATGATTCCTGATGTCAGATTTGTGTCCATTAATTCTTTTGCGTAGAGACTGTCCGGTTTGGCCAATGTACTTATCAAACTGTCTGTACTGGGCTCTCTTGATTATCACTTCAAAAGTTTTTTTTTTTCTCTTACTTAATTGGCCTCTCAGAGTTGGTAAGACAACTCCCACCTGTTTATGCTCTCTGTATGTGTGTATATATATCTCCTCAGTATTTATTCCACTCTGTATGCATCCGAAGTAGTGGGCTGTAGTCCACGAAAGCTTATGCTCTAATAAATTTGTTAGTCTCTAAGGTGCCACAAGTACTCCTATTCTTTTTTGCGGATACAGACTAACACGGCTGCTACTCTGAAACCTGTCAAACTGCAAATAATTGACAGTCTGCCTGTTAATTTGTAAATGGCATTTGTGCCCATAAAACACTTTGGGGTGCACTTGTTCTGTAGGGCAATGTGGGGGTGTGCTTGGGTGAACAAAACTCAGAAGCAGGCTGGTAATTTTTTCCATTACTTCTGTTAGCTGGCTACACTTACAAGTCAAATGAGGTGAGTTGCCAGAGTGGAATAGCTGGTGCAGCACAGGATTGGGAGCAGGGAGACTGACCCTGATGCTGACTCCTAGACTTCGCTATAGTACAAAAAGTATTCATTGCTCACATTGGGTGCAGCTGTTATGCTTGGGATTATGCTGGCAGTTAATCAGTTTCTGTATTGGTGCTGAATGTAAAATTAAATGGTGCCGAATGTAATTTCCCCTTGGCTACATTTTATTTAAGCCATATTCAGCACCAGTTTAGCTGCACATGTCAGCAGTAGGTAATGTCTGTACCATATAGCAAGGTCTCGTGACTTAAGTGGTTTGCTAAATTTGTATGTGCCTTTGCCACCCATCTGTAAGACAAGGATAATATCAAACATGCCTATCTTGCACGTGTGTGGTGATTTACTTAATGCTTCTGAATTATTCTGACCTCTTAACAGAATGCTTTGTAAATGCTAAGTGCTATCACTGGCACCTCTGATCACAATAGGAGCAATCAGTTAATATATAGGATTAAGTGCAAGCCATTAGCTTGTCCACTAAACAATAAATAACTTTAAATTCACTTGTTCAGCTTGGACTACCAAAATATGGGATTTTTTCCTAGCCTGTTGTGATTGCTCAGCTAACCAACTGGTTAGATTATTCTTTATGATAAAAGTATGAATGATTCCTTATCATTCCCAAGCACCTGCTTGTGTCTGAGCGTCTTAAGGCCAGGGTTACTGTCCCACTTCCTCTGTCAGGCCCTTTAAGGACTCTACAGCAGACTGTCCTGTTTCAACACCCCTTCTTGGGGCCCATTTATTACAAAAACATAATGCAAATAATCCAGAACAAAAGGACGATGCTTTGGGACATCTATCACCAGCAGTGCATCTAATCCTTGACATAACACATACCATGCTCCCAGCGCCTCTTTGGTCCTCTCCTGGCCTTCTGCCAGGACAGCCACCCAGCCCTTCTGCCTGGAGTACAACCTCACTATTCCCAGCAGGAACCCCTCTCTGCTGGGAGTTCATCCATGTCAGGGAACATACCTCACTCCTCTCCTGTTAACTTCTTTCAGCTCTCCAGCATGTAGCTCTCATTGGGTAAACCCCTCTGTTGCACCCTTGCCTTCAGTCTTCTCTGGTCCTTTGTTTCAGCTCTCCAGCTTGGAAGTCAGTAGTTAACTCCCTCTCCAGCTTGGGGAGGTCAGCCAGTGAACATTTCTTCAGTTTTTCCCCAGAGACTGCCTTCCCTATGTGTTTCTCCCTGATCCTTCATAGCTGCATGTGCTGCCTGGTCCCCCTAATTGGTCAAACTGGAAGCCCCTGTACTGGCACAGGGGAGCTGGACATGCTTCATTTAAAAGGACCAAAAACCTAAGACTACATAGCATATTAAAAACAAACAAACAAAAAAAGGTAACCAAGAAGTTGGTTAAAAAAAAAAAAACCCTTTACATTCTTAAACAGTACTGTTTCTCTCTTTACAGTTTGGAGAAGACTGCAGAAGTAAAACATATCCTCCTGCAGGACCAACGTGAGTAACTCAAATTACTGGTACACTTTCTATCACATTACAGGAAAACAGTGAATTGGGGGGGGGGGGGGGAGGCAGTTTAAGCTTCTGGCTTGCTCGCATAACAGAATCAAACAAAAACATATTTCATAGTTTTGGCCTTGTACTTGGTATAGCACAGTTTTATAAACTTTTATAAATATGAACTTTGGTATCTGTTTTTCAGATTCAAAGGGACGGTTCCAACATACATCATAAATCTTGATTTACCTCCCAGCAGAAGATGGGATAAGTTGCTGAGTGACAAAAAAATAGAGGTATGAAATAAAGCTTTTGCTCTTAAGTTTAGCTTTAACTTTTTTTCATGGAGACTCACAGGAAAGAGTGAGTGGGAAGAATTTACCTTTGAAATATTTAATGACTAATGTTTCTAATTCCAGTTTTCTGTACTTGAACTAGTCTGACTTAAGGTCTTGACTTGAGGGGGGTGGGGGGGGGATGGTGGCTTAAGTAAACACTTTCTTCCTACAAAATGTTTATTCTCAAACTGGATCTGACATAATAGAAGGTAAGTTAACTAGTAATTAGAACACTTTGAAGAGTGGTGTTTCCTGAGGTGGACTTCATTTTTCTTATCAACGTTTTCTCCTTAAATCTAAACACATTTATTATGAGGGAATTGTGCCAGACAGCCTTCTGGGGGCTGAAGTATTCTATCCACAAACACAGGATACAGCAGCAGTAGTCTTAACTTTCCCACACGATCCAGTCAGTATGCCTCCTTCCTAATTTGGAGAAACTGACTCTGGTGCTGAATGGATAGTCCATTCCTCATCACCATACTGTTTTTGGCCCTCGTAACACTGTAAATTAGGGCACCGACTGTGGTGGAGCTTTTTGTGGTATGGAAAGAGGTCACTAAATTTGGTTCATTCAAGCTATCTAATAAGCCATTGGGTAGAAATAGCTCTTGAACACTATTCAAGTGTGTTTGGTTTGAACCTAAAGAGAAAAGGAACTGTTTCAGATTTTCAAATCTGCCTGTCTCTAAAGTTAGGCTTAAAATTCATATTTAGGCCTCTAATTAGAAGTAGCTTTTCCCCCCAGATGTGTTGAAGTCAATGCGAGAAGCAGATGCCCAATGTCAGCTGGGGCTGTTCATCACCTCTTAAAACTAAGCTAGTTCTGCTTTTGCCCAAATATAGGTTTTAGGAACCTGTTTTTAGCTAGACTTGAAAACATTGGTCTATATTTTTACCAATATATTAGACCATGTACTCCCTCTTGAACCATGTAAACCAAATCAGTGGAGTTTCACCATTTACAACAGGACTGCATTTGTTATGTGCACTCAAGTGGAGCAAATTTGAAGCTTTTCTAGTGTATGTACTTGAGATAAGTTTCTCAGAATAGGGCCCTTATTGTTTTGTGTGAATAAGATAGTGAGCAAGGGTTCCAGAATTAGGCCCTTAAATGGCTGCAGAAATTGGCAATGTTTGTCTCTCATCACTAGCATCAGATGATCATTTTTGCTTTTATCATTTCCTATATTAAAATGCAAACGTTACCACAATCTTGAACTCTAACTTAATTTTTGCCTTTCTAGTTGAAGACTGTAATTCAGAGTATTAAAAATATAGCAAATGCATTCGTCCCTAGTGGCAAAGCTGTTGAAATAGTGGATACTAAGTTGGTAAGTATCTTCAGTGTCTGGGGTGTGTGTGTGTGTGGTTTGTTTTGTTTGTTTTTGTAAACACATCAAATTGTATGCACTAGCCCCCAGAATGCAATCCTAGAATCCATCGAAATGTAGGGCAGGAAGGGACCTTGAGAGGTCATCAGGTCCAGCCCCCTGCATAGAAACAGGATCAAATACACGTAGACCATCCCTGACAGGTTTGTCCAACCTGTTAAAAACCTCCAGTGATGGGGATTCCATAACCTCCCTTGGAAGCCTATTCCAGAGATTAACTACCCTTATGGTTAGAAAGTTTTTCCCTGGCTGTAGATTAAGGGCTTGTCTATACTTACCGCGCTGGTTCGGCGGCAGGCAATCGAACTTCTGGGTTCGATTTATCGCGTCTTGTCTGGACGCGATAAATCGAACTCAGAAGTGCTCCCCGTCGACTCCGGTAATCCTGCTCGCCGCGAGGAGTACGCGGAGTCGACGGGGGAGCCTGCCTGCCGGGTGTGGACCGCGGTAAGTTCGAACTAAGGTACGTCGACTTCAGCTACGTTATTCACGTAGCTGAAGTTGCGTACCTTACTTCGATTTGGGGGTTTAGTGTAGACCAAGCCCCAGTCTATTACTTCTCCAGAGACTGAGACTTCAGATATGATACTTACTCTTAGAATTTAACTCACGAAAATAAGTTTTCTAAACTATCTGAAGCCAAATGCTAAACTGAGGAAAAAATGATCACAAGTGTTCTGTTTGGGGGAATTCTTACGAATTCAAGAAAGTTTGAACTTAGTCTTCCTATCCAGTAGGAAAATTCATACGCGATTGACAATGACTTGGTCTCTTTAACAAAACAAACATATTGCAGTGCTGTTTTTTCTGCTGTGCTGTACTCCTTCTTAGTCAGTTCCTTTAGTTCATTGAATGTGGCATAAGTGTCTGACCACAACAACACTAGTGAATTTACCAAACGGTCTTGATCAGAGTCCATTGTTTTGGACTAACAGCAAAACTTTGGCCCCTCCCCCTTTAACGACTAGCAGATATATGAAGTATTTGTGTAATTCACAAGTGTGGCAAAACTGAATTGAAACAGTAAAGTTTTGAGCAGTAGCAGTAATATCTGGAGTTAAAAATACTATTTTACTATGTGCACTTTTGCAAAGGGTAAAAGGGACAATAGCAAGAGAAATTGTGGCTGTGGTTGATAAACCGGCTGATCTATATTGTAAGAGACATGTCTGTGTATACTGCAATTTCCTTTTTATCCTTTGTACATTTTTAGACCTCAGCTGCTAGACTGACTGAAATGATTATTCTTTTTAAACTCTTAAGATAAGGAGACCCACATGAAACAGTCCTAGTGATTCAGAAATGCCTTTTATGTCTTGCTTTTAGAAGTTAGATTCTTTGGGTCAAACCTTCAAGCCTGGTTGATGCAGGCTTGGTACAGGACCTGAGCAGGGAGCAAGATGACATGGCCACATATGCTAGCTGTGCTCAAGCTAATGTGCTAAAAATAGCACTGTGGATGTTGCAGCATGGGCTAGCCACCCAGGGGGGCCAGGCAGGCTTGTACTTGGCCAGCTAATTCATGCCATAGCCCGGGCTGCAATGACCACATTGCTATCTTTGCCATGTTAGCTTAAGCAGAGCGAGTGTGCCAGTCCTTCTGGACTGGGAAGCGCACTGCTAGTTGCAGTGTAGACATAACATTAGACAACTCTGCTTGCCTCATCCTGAAAGCCACAGGAGGCCAGATCTGTACCTACACAATTTACAACAGTCTCATGTCACTGGATTAGAAGGCACTGTGGCTACACCCCATCCTACTTCCTCCCATTCCAATTTGCCTCTGTGGTGAATGGGTGGTGTAGGTAGGGATTCCCCTAATCAGCATTACTGTGAATAGTGCCTGGGATTTGTCTTGGTCTTAATGGTGACAAGACTATACTTCTCTCCCCATTACTGTCTGTGGTCTCAAATTAACTGGACATTGTGCCCATCTCCATTGTTTGAGTGTAGAAATTTTAATAACTTAATTTTTATTCTTCAGGTGCTTCCTTGCCTTTCAGTTTCTTCTACAAACCCCTCAAATATTTGCAGAGATATTCAATGTCCAGTTTTACAATGTCCGCCTAGAAAGATGTGACTATAAGGAGGAAAGCGCCTCTGTTTAGAGACCAAGATATTATTCATCTTCAGTTACAATTTAAACAAGTCTTTTTTTTGTCCCCCAGGTTCGACTGATTTCCACCCTTCCCTACCCTTTCAATGAAGAGCTCAAAGGGATTGCAAATGCTTCGGGCATTCCTTTGGGTAATAATTTCAACATTTCAGTTCTATAATGTCTGAATCACTGGTTGGTTGGTTGGTTGGTTTTTTTGTTGTTTTGTTTGCCCCCCTTCTTTAAAATTGCAGTGCATTTATCGATAACATTAGCCTTGACTCCCTAATTATTGAGTATATAATTGGTAATTTAGTGAAACACTTTGTGATGCTTTAAATTAAAACGTTATCTGTAGGAACATGATGATCGCAAATGACACTTGAAAGATTGTGACTTGTAATCCTTCTGTCCAACCATGCCCTCTCCCTGATGGCCTTGTGAAGCAGATCTTCTGCTGGGAGATATGGAAGCTCTCAACCTAGGACTGCTAGAAGTTGTAGCATTCCTTTGGTGAGAGTTCTTCGCCTTTCCCTACACCCACTCCCAATATGCCAGAAGGAGCAGGATAGGATTGCTTGTGGGACTTTTCTCCCCAGAAAAGCTGTGTATAGCTACATGCCATAGTGAAAAGCAGGCCGCATCCACGCTGCAATATGTAGCTACATGTGCAAATGAAAGGCATCCCACTGCCAGAGCAACACTGCTAAAAAATAGCCTTGTAGACGGGGGAGGTGCTGCTTAGACATGTAGAGAGCCATGTAGGTTACATACCCACAGGGTTCAGATGTGACTTTACTTGCCTAAGCAATGCCTCACCATCTACAATGCTGTTTATACCCATGCTGGGGAGCATGCAGTGTATGTACTCTACATGCTGATGTAAGGTGTGTGCAGACACCCACAATGGATCTCTGGGTACTCCATTTTCTCAGGCAGATCAGGAGAACCACTGATCTGTGCTTTTTTCCCCCAACAATCTTTGCAGTGTGCAAGCAACGTGAGCAGTGTTATGTTGAAGATTTTGTGTGATGCAAGTTGCTGAACAAGGAAAGCTGTATCTTCAGTGTCAGATTTGGGTGGGCACATAGGTGCAAGAGAATCTAGCCCCATGTTAGTTTAGTTCTTAAGATATTGAAGCTCCTTAAACCTCGTGAGGCTCTTGCCTTTAAGTGAACTGACTATTGACTCAAACCCCAAGAAAGTCAAATTGAAATTTTGGGGAGAGGTAGTGCTGTAGGATTCTCCTTTCTCCAATAGACGTCTTTTCTAATAGCTACTCTTTTTATTGACAGTCTGGCACTTTGATTGAATGCTCCTCCTTTTTTTTTCTAGGAGAAATTGTTCTGTTTAATATCTTCTATGAAATCTTTACAGTATGTACTTCAATAGTAGCAGAAGACAAATCAGGTAAAGTCTGTTCCTAACCACTTATTGTGAATCTTATGGGAGCAATGGCTTTTGTCCTGTGTAAATACTTTTTGGTTGAGCTTTGATAATAGTCCACTATGAACTTTGCTATTGCTGGCTTCTGTTTCTTGCTCTGTTGTTGTCCAGCTGGATGAAGTGATTTGCTCAAGGTCACTGCTCCCTGCCTCAGTTTCCCCTTCTGGAAAGTAGCGATGATGATATTGAACTCTATAAAGCACCTTGTGATCTATAGATGAAGAGCACTATGTACAAGTTAGGTACTTTATGTGGAAGGTGCTCAGATACTGTAGTGATGGGCAGCATTTATATAACTCTAAACCAAATAGTTTTAAGTGGCTGATTCATACCTACTGAATTAAAAAAAAAAAAAAATCACTCCATGGTCACAGTGTTCTCAGTTGCTAGGTGAGAGGACTGGGTTTCAGGTTTTGTTTTCTTGGTCCATTCTTTCCCCTTCCTAAACTGCACAGGCACTAATGAGTTGTCTCAAAAGAAGTCTTCCATTTCTCAGCCAAATGGGTGATAGCTTTGAGGGTAAGAGTGAATTCAAGTGAACAAATGGCATGAGGATTTCATTTGCTGCTTTTTCCCTTCCTATAAATGAGTTCTGATATTGCATGGTCACTCTCCCCATGAACATTCAGAGTTTTTACAGTGCATAAAACACCTTTACAAACAGAGTAGACCATCTACTCATTTAAAACAAAACCCTCAAATAGCTGTGGATTGAAGCAGTAAACTGGAACTGCTTTGTATTCATCATTCCATGGACTCTGAAACACTAGCCCAATCTGTAAACTATTATAACTTTCCCTATGTTTCAGATTTACTAGGGTAGTTGAAATGCCTTTCCAAGTCTCCAGGAAGACACAGCACTTTTAAAGTTACCCGATTATGTATTCATTCAGGTGTTCTATCATGTTAATTTGATAACATTCCATTTTATTTAAAAAAAAATTAATGGGAAAACTGGGATAATTGTATTTTAATGTCCAAATAATGTTGGGGATTGGAGTCCAGTTTGAAATGGAAAACAATGGGACAAGTGACATTTCATCAGATTAAAAAAAGCTAAGGTTAAAAAACATTAAATTTTAGAAAGGAAAAGCTTTAGAAGCAGGCTTGTTCCAAATATCTTTTTGGCAAAAATAGCTTATTTGGTCTCCCCAATCATTCTTAATATAGAATGGTCTTCCTTAGCATCCATATTGGTATAGCAACACCCACAACAGCATCCAATTATAAAATCTTATATCCGCTATGAGTTCAGCTTGCCTGTTTTTCTTTAGTCCGATAGAGCCGTAACCCCCTAGACATGTCTGTTTAAAAAATATATTAAAATAACTTCTCTTCTAAATCCAGGAAAGCTGTACCATGCTAGAAATTTAGATTTTGGACTATTTCTTGGGTAAGTACTTGTTTCTGTCTGTCCTTTATTTGGAATCATTCTATGATTTCTGAGTCCTAAAAGCAACTTAGGCTTGAATGTTACTCTGTTTGCTGTTTTTCAGTACAAGCTATTAATTTAACATTTACACATTGTCTGACTGTTGCAACTAGTTACTGTAACTTTTCACTGTATATTTCTGGTATAATGAAAAAGACTAGTACGGGCTAAGAGTACAGCTCTCCTAACCACAAGCAGTAAAATTACCCTTATTCCATACTTAGCAGAAATGGCTGTCATTCCATTTAAAAAAAAAAAAAAATCATCTTGTCCTGCTAGCATGGAAGAACCTCATAGATGGTACAAGTGACTTCTTCTCTCCCCCCCGCCCCCCCCCCCTCCCCGGGAATGGGCGTGAATAGTTGCTGGAAACACGTGTGCTCTGCTCTGTCCCAGCACATGGAACTCACTCTGGCAGAGTCTGCTGTGGCGCAAAACACAAAGGAAACAATATAAAAGAAAAAGAGTGGATCTCTGGGGTCACCAAGTTGTGTGTGTGTTTTTTTTTTGTTTGTTTGTTTTTTTGTCAATATCTAATTCTTCTAGTAGCATCATGTGAACTGAAGAAGCACTTGTACCATGCCATCTGGATTATTCCTGCTGCTTGTTTTATGGTCCTATGTATGTATACACACACATGCTACAGCACCATCAGTGTGAACTCTGGAATTTAGTTTCCTTAAAAGGATAGCTTGGGTCAAATATAGACTTTAGCTTTTACATCTCCTAAGATCAGTAGAAATGTTTCCATGGAATCTTCTTTTAAATTATCTTGGAGAGTTTGCATCCCAAATATTGCCACATGCTAGTGCATGAGTCCAGTAAACAAAACTGACCAGTTTATATTTTTCTTAACTCAGAGAATGTAAAACATAAATAGTGAAAAGTAAACTGAGTATGGAACAAGGGTGAGAATTTACCACTCTTAAAACTATCTATGGTGCTGCTTAGTGTGCTTTGTTTTTTAAATGTGTATACATTTAACTTGGCTATCACTGTTCTTTCAGGTTGTTTTCAGTTTTTATTCTTAAATAACTATAATTCATGAAGTTATATGTCCCTAGTAGGCCTACTGTCCACCTTGCTGCTTATAGACAGATGGACTAAAGATTAAACTGTAATATTCTGAGAAATGTCTCTCTAAATAGTTCAGTTTATATTTGGGTAACCGATATTACCGTACTAGTCATTGTTTTCTTGACCTCTCTCAGCATTCACAATCTCTGTTCTGTCCAGAAGCTGGTAGTCTAGTCACTATTATATATCTTCTAATGATCTGGTGTTTGTATCCATATAGATTCTATATCGGGGGCGGGCAAACTTTTTGGCCTGAGGGCCGCATCAGGTTTCGTAAATTGTATGGAGGGCCGGTTAGGGGAGGGGGACGTGGCCCAGCCCCCACCTCCTATCTGCCCCCCCCTCCCTGGGCACTACTGCCCTGTCCAACCCTCCCTGTTCCCTGACGGTCCCTCTGGGATCCCTGCCCCATCCACTCACCCTGCTCCCTGTCCCCTGACTGCCCCCCGGGACTCCTGCCCCCATTCAACCCCCTGTTCCCTCCCCAACCACTATCCACACCCCTGACCACCACCCCGGAACTCACCTGCCCTCTGACCAGGCCTCTGCCCCTCCTCACCCCACCCCCTTACCGTGCTGCCTGGAGCACCGGTGGCTGGCAGCACTACAGCCGCGCCATCCAGCTGGAGCCAGGCCACACTGCCACCACACAGCACAGAGTACGGGTCAGGCCGGGCTCTGCAGCTGCGCTGCCCCAGGAGCTCACAGCCCCGCCACCCAGAGCGGGGCAAGCTGAGGCTGTGGGGGAGGAGGGACAGTCTCCCAGGCCAGGAGTTCGGGGGCCGGGCAGGACAGTCCCGCAGGCTGTAGTTTGCCCACCCCTGTTCTATATCATGTTCCCTTCCACTCACTTTGTTTGAATAGTCTGAGCTCTATTGTTTGACAGTAGTTTTCCTCCCAACTGTCTTAATAGCCAAGAATTTCAGAATTCCATTAATTTATTCTCCCATTACATTTCTGAAATGTCAATTTTATCTAGGTTTTTCTTATACCTCCACAAATTAACCATAACTACTGTCTTCTCCATATTTTTACTAGAACTTCTGCTGTTTTGTGTGAGCTTCATTGATCCGTGCTCCTCAGCATCTTTCAAATTCCCCCTGATTAATATCAATAACCTCCCCACAAAGAACTTCAACTCTGGTTCTTTTGGCTCTCACAGAGAACCCCTATGTCTCTTTAATGAATCCTGATAGTATTGTGTCTTTGCTTTCTCAATGTCTGTATAAGATAGGGGCATGGCTGAGACTTTAAACTAAAGATGGTGGCCTCCCCAATGAGATTTGATCACCCTTTGTCCAAGAGGTATACATCTTTGGCGTGCTTTAAAAGTCTCAGTAGCTCCTGGAATTCCAGGTAATATCTCTGCCAAAAGTGGTACAGTTGTTATGACAATTGAGATTATTTCAAGACCTCTTAATAATAGGGTTAAGGTGTCTGGGTAAGTATTGTGTAGAGTTCCAATTTGGCACTGAACAATTGAGTATGGGCCAATATTGGGTCTTTAAAACCATATATTCACCCATAAACTGCATTTTATAAATTCGCTTTACACTTTCTTCATGCATAGATTAGCTAGAAGTAAGGAATTAAAAGTAATGCTAAATGTGGAATTAGGAACACTGTTGCATTGGGTGCATGTGTACATTAATGCATAGTTAAATGTTGCAGTCTGTGTAATAACATGGGTTAGAGTTTTTTCTTAATGCACACTTTCCTCCTGTAGGTGGGACATAAAAAATAGTTCCTGGATTATAACTCAGGAATTGAAGCCCTTAGTGGTGACTCTGGACTTCCAGAGAAACAACAAAACAGTATTTAAGTCTACAAACTTTGCAGGATATGTGGGCATGGTGTCTGGAATCAAACCAGTAAGTATTCTTTGTTTGCAATGCTACAAAACTTTCTGGCACAGATTTTCTTTAAGAGCACAATTCACCTTCCTTCCAAGGATCAGTTAGGAACAGGTTTGAAACTTGTTCATTAGTCACCTTCAGAGACTGTCCTTCATCTTTTGTAACTATGAGCCCTTTACACAAGTTAGTAGCCTCCAAGTTTACTCATAGTTGAGATGGAAATGTACGCTTCCAAAGAATGGAAGAAGAAAGGAGACTTGTTGGAAAATGCCATTGATTTGCACAGTTTCATTATAAAAGGAAATTGCCCACATAAAATACTTGAACTTTGAAGCTAGGTTGTGTAGCTAAAAGAAAATTTCACTCTCAAAATTCAGAATCGTGCAGTCTTGTATCCAACACAGATTTAGCTTTAAAAAACGAAAAATTAGATGAGCAGCTTTGTGAACAAGCAAAAAATGAGATCACTTGTGATTCCCAAAAAGAGGAGAAGCAGTGAACTTGGAGGTCGGGTACGTTATTGGCGGGCAACTGATGTGATGCTCCTGTAGTGGTCTGATGGGAGAATGACCCCCAGCATTGGATTAACACAACAGCAAAATCTACAGTAGACTACAAACCCCAGGATCCATCTCCAGTTCAGCCTCGTCTAACCCACATCTAGATTAGTACAGTTCTGCTGCACGTGTATCTAATTTTGCAATCCCTTTCTCAATGGATTCCACTGGTGTCTTCTGGGAATATACACATGAACAGATTATAAATCCAGCTATATGTCCACCTTAAAGTACAGTGTTACTTGTTGCAGTGTCAGTAACTAGTTAACTTTCATATGAAGTGAAAGATACTTTAACTTATTTTGTTTACTATTTCCCAGGGAATTTTCACTCTTACAATGAATGAGCGCTTCAGTCTTGACGGTGGTTACATTGGTGAGTAACAGACTTGTTGCTTGAATATATAGCAAAGTTTTCAAAATTTAGGGGCGCCTGCTGACTTCTCTCTCTCTCTCTCTCCTCCCCCCCCCCCCCACGTCAGTGTCAGACGCACAAGACCCGGGGGGGGGGTGGGGGGCGGGCGAAGGGGGAACAGAAACCGAGGCTAGGAATTATACCAGGTATGTAGAAACTATAAAAATCAGGAGGAAATAAGGTTGTGTGTGTCTGGGAAGAAAAATTGTTATAACTGGTGACTTCTTTCAGGAATCTTTGAGTGGATTCTTGGGAGGAGAGATGGTATGTGGATGGGCTTCCTCACCAGAACTGTGCTAGAGAATGGTACAAGGTAACACGTTTTTTTTGCTGATCTTTGTTTATAGTGGTAGTGCTGTGGATATTAACATTTAGAACTCCCCAACTACTTTTTTTTTTATCTCCTATTAGAAGCTTGAAAATTAAACTGGTCTCTGCCTATTTTGAAAATGTGTGGTAGATCTTTTTAGAAACTGGAACAGGAACCTTTTCCTGGCATGCATGCATGTGGGTCCTTGATGAGCCCTTTTTTCCTTAAATGACAAAACCTCTTCAGACACTAGCACAAGTTAGGCTGTTGTCGTGATATTGGAAAGAATGCTTTGTTTCACTGCAGTGCATGAGGGGGAGTGCAAAACACTTCAAATGAGTTATAAAGAAGTTCCTATTTGTCTTGACAATAGTTAAAAGAAGACTATCCAGGAGACTTCTCCCAGCAAACTATAGGCTTTTTAAATAGTGAATCAAATTGTAAACATGAGCAGCTTGCTATTGGGAATTTTTACTTATACAAACTCAAAATATTGTTACTTTATGTAGTTCTATTAAAGTTTACTTATTGAATATAAGAGTCTGATATAATGGAAAATACTTTCTTGTGGATTGATATTTGGGTATCCGTAGGGCTTAAAGCACACACACAAAAACTGTTCTCTGATGCATTATTTAGTTATCAAGAAGCAAAAGACCAGCTGGTTAAAACAAGACTACTGGCTCCAGCTTACTTCATACTGGGAGGAAACAAATCTGGAGAGGGCTGTGTGATCACTCGTAGCAGACAAGCTGCCTTGGATATCTGGGAGTAAGTACACTTAAGAGCAAGACAAATTCCATTGACATAGGTGTGCTACATCTGTGTGGCTTTTTTTTTTTTCCTTAAGAGAGCAAGCTGACTCTAGTATCTTATTGCTTGATTTTAAAAGCTTTTAATCCAAAAAGCAGTGTTTTGATATAGTATCTAGTTTACTCAGGAAAAAGTGCTTTTATAATCCTATTTCACTAATCTGCTCAGGAATCTCAAATTCTTTAACTAGTGTTGGCGGTGAAATACTTTCCCCTATGCTAACCGTATCTGTGGAGTATTTAACCGAAAATGAACACAAATTTACATCTCTTTTCAAGCCTTGATGCAAATGGGGGCACATGGTATGTGGTGGAAACAAACTATGATCGTTGGAAGGCTCCCCTTGTCTTGGACGACCGTAGAACACCTGCAATGAAGTGCATGAACCAGACAAAGCAAGAGGTAAATATTTTTTAAATAACTTATGTAATTTAGTATTTTGAAATGATCTGAACTCAAGCCACCTCCATAGCGAGGGTCTGCACTAGCCATGGCAGTTCAGGGCATTAGCTTGGTAACAGGAACAACTAAGGCTTTGTGATGCAAATTTGCCTACATGATTTATGTATAATAAAGCTCAGCTAGCTGCTGCTAGGTTTAATGGGGAGACTTCTTCCTGGTCTAGCCTGAGGCTCTCACTACTTCGCATTTTTAAACTCAAATTTCTGAATTTTTTTCTTCTTATGCAATACAAGTAGATTGGGGTACAACTGCGAATATAAAAACACGTCCTAAACTACGTATAGGGATTGCTTCATCCATGAGCGAAATAGTACAGCTGACTTAACAGGTGCCAAACGCTACAAAACTGCCCTACCTGCAGCAAAGCCTGGCCTGCCAATCTCTAGTGCCCACGTATCTTCTGACCGGAGGATGGTTGGGGAGTTATGTATTTTTTTTTCAGTCTGCTTTAACTTTACAACTGAAGTAGTCAGCAAGAGGATAATCATTGTACTCAGCATTCTGTTCTCGGCATGATCTTGCTATGTAATTTTGTATGTAAACATGAGCTAATATAAACGTAGCCAATTGTGATCTACTTGTCTTTCAGAACATCTCCCTACCAACCATCTATGATGTTCTCTCCACAAAGCCTATTTTAAATAAGGTAACCATTTTTTCCACATTTCTTGCAATGGAGGTGTATTTCCACAAGGTGGGCATATCACTTTAGGCCAGATTCAGTGGAGTTTCACCTATTTATGGCTAGGGCTAAATTTGACCAGGGTTGATCTCTGTATATTTTGGCAGAAACTTGAAACAAAAATAAAAAACAAAAACAAAAATATTATTGGTCTTGAAAATGTAAAAGAATAACCAGCAAGACATCTACTGAAACATCAGTGAAAATTCAGTGCTCATACTAGTTTGTAAGAGGATGTGCAGCAAATCCAACTTGTTCAGAAAAGGATGAATACCTCATCTTTTCTAATAGCAGTCAAATTACACAAGCAGGGGAAAGCACTGACATGAGATTCTCAAGTAAAACTTCCTTCAAAATATGTTGGAGTCAAAGTTCTCTGGCACTTCACAAAATGTATATGAAATCATTTAAACTTGTATCTGTAAATAGAGGCAAAAACACTTAGCATCAGATTTGGATGAGGTCAGACTTACCGTTACCCATGAATTTAGAGGTTAAATATCCAAGGGAAAATCTGGTCCAGTCTGCTTACAAATTGCGACTCATATCTCACACACACCTTACCTTCCTTAGTGCCAGGAGCAAGGAATCTACATAAGAACGACCGTACCGGGTCAGACCAAAGGTCCATCTAGCCCAGTATCCTGTCTATCGACAGGTGCCCCAGAGGGAGTGGAGCTAGCAGGCAATGATCAAGTGATCTCTCTCCTGCCATCCATCTCCATCCTCTGACAAACAGAGGCTAGGGACACCATTCCTTACCCATCCTGGCTAATAGCCATTAATGGACTTAACCACCATGAATTTATCCAGTTCTTTTAAACGCTGTTATAGTCCTAGCCTTCACAACCTCCTCAGTTAAGGAGTTCCACAAGTTGACGGTGCACTGCGTGAAGAAGAACTTCCTTGTATTTTTTTAAACCTGCTTCCTATTAATTTCATTTGGTGATCCCTAGTTCTTGTATTATGGGAATAAGTAAATAACTTTTCCTTGTCCACTTTCTCCACATCACTCATGATTTTATATACCTCTATCATATCAAGGAGACATATCAATCTAATGTCAAGGAGCATAGATCAAAGGATGAAAAGTGATTGATTATGTTTTGTAGAGGTGATGTAAATTTTAGGATAATGTCTCCTCTTTTATAAATACACTGATTCAAGAACACTTCAGAGGTTCTGGGCCTTCATTAAGGATCAGTCCAAAACTGGTTAATCAGCGATCCACATAACTTAGACTTAATTCTTCTAAAACTTTCGGGTTACAGCTCAAGATGCTACTTCTCAGCATGCCTAAAGTTGCTCTCTTAACATATAGAATGGACACTTGATGGTTCTTCAGTGGGATTAGGATTAAGTTTGTTATAACTGATCATAGTGGTTAACTAGGTTTTTTTACCTTTGTGTGGATGGCAAGAACATAATCTTATTCTTGCTCTTACAGCATACATGTAATGTTTTACTAAAAACAAACCTCATAATATACACAACTAGAAATATTAGAAGCTAGAAGAGCCAGATAGTTCTCCATCCTCTGTTCCTCAGCAACTATCTGAAATAAGTAAATGTGAATCACAGGAGGGATAAAATGAGTTTCCTTTTTCTTGCTAGCTGACTGTGTGCACAACACTGATGGAGGTTACAGAAGGCCGTTCAGAAAGTTATCTGCGGGAGTGCATAGGTTCCTGTAGTCCATGGTGATCCTTCACCTATCTGGGATGAGCTCTGCCTGTTGGAATTGGATGCCCTTCACTAAAAAGAACTGTACCTCTGGAAAGGGGCTCTTCAGCCTCCAAATGTTTCATCAGAACTTTGATAGCTATTTGCATATAGCTATTAACGAGCTAAGAATAGATCTAATGTAGCACAGGTCGGTCATCTGCTTTCTTAATTGACAGTTCAGACTACTGTGTACTAGCATTTTGTTTCTACTTCCAAGTATATTTCTGTAAGTGTAATACAACAATCGCCTATTGGTCCCTGCTAATTTGTTACCGCAATTGTTCACTATCAGAAAATTCCTTTTTTAGATTAGATACTTTTAAACTACAAAATTGCATTAGCGTGGCACCCTCTCCCAGTATGAGAAAACTAGAAATGGTGTAAAGGCAGTTGATGAGTTCTGCTACTCTTCCTTTTCACAATAACAAATTAAGAGTTATATAGTTGTTTGGAAGAAAGTTTAATGTTGCTAGTCCAGTATTAAGGATGTATTTCTAAAATGTCTGTGTAAAATGACCTATCCATAAAATAGCTCCTATTACAATAAGCTGTTGGGGAATGTCTTGTGTTACATCTGGGACAGAAGTGGCCTTTGGTGTTTGGGAGATTTTTACCCACGTTATTTCCTTGGCATGACACTTGCACTCTAACAAAAAAAAGCGAATGTTTCAAAACATGTATTAATACTAAATATTCCTAGAGAATATCCATCTACTTTTGACATCCAAAGTGCCTATGTATGAGTCACTTATGCACAAGACACCTATGTACACATTTAATATAACTTAGTCTGTCACTTGCAATGAAAATAGGACATTGCAAACAACTTGCATAAAGTAGAGAAATTATCTTGTGAGGAACAATCAATTATTAAATTAGCAGATAATCCATAAAGCTGTATGGAGAAAGAGGGTGTACTACAATAGAAAGTATTTGAAAGACCAGTAATGTTGGTTCTATTTCTCAGTTGTTAAAGATCCTTACATAGGACAAAGGAAATATAGAAACTAGAACTAGTAAATTGGGATGATATTCAAACTGTAAGGAGAAGTTTAAGATGCCTACTAGAGCTAAGTGAATGATTTTTTTTGTTGTTCCTGGGCAGAACTGAAAAATCCCCAAAAAACACTTTCTAAGTGAAACTGTTTTTGTTCTTGTTTCTCTACTTAAACTGAAACAAATTGTTTTGGGTGGGTTTTTTCTTTTTTGTATCAGAATGGTTTTAGGTGTTTCACCCTCTAAGTAAATAACTACTTCTGAATAAAACAATTTTGAAATGAAAAGCAAAAATATTTCATTTCAAAACGGCAACATGAACAGTTTGGCGCTTTTTTTTTAAAAGGTGAAAGTAATACAGACACATTAACTTGTGCTGTATATACTTGGGTCACATTGGAGGCTTTTCCCTCCACCCCTCTGATACTATCTCAGACGTATCAGAGAACTGTTATCTCACACACAAATGGAAGTTCTGAATGTTGATTTTAATTTTGGCAGGGATATTGATATTTCAACAGTTATAATAGCAGTAATCACTTAACTTTCTGGCTTCTAGTCTCAAACTATAAAACGAATTAGGTTCAGCAGTTTTTCAGCAGGTGGTAGAACATATCATTAAAATGGTTTAGGGGACTACTCAGTAGGTTTTAATTGCATCCAAACAGAGGCAATATTCGGTTAACTTACAAAGCGCCAACTGTCATTTCAGAGTTTTGGTTGTTTTTTTAAAACCAGTGTCCTATTTAAACATACATAAGTGTGAAAGGGGAATATGTATACAGATATGTGGGAAAGAGACTAGAGAGTATTCCAATGGTGTGGGAAGACCAATGTTTTGTATTCAATAGCCAAAAAATTCCAAAAGTGAGATTTAAGTTTGTCTTCACTGAAGTGCTTATTAATTTAAAGCAGACAACAGAACTAAATGTGATTAAATATTGAGAATATGGTGATCCTACAGATGCTAAATTCACACCCCACTTTGAAATATTAACTGGACTCAGACAGCTACATGCAACTTATCCTAACTCCATTCATTTGCAAAGTGCTGTAAAGATGAAAAATCAGTACCTCAACACTGGATGTTAAATAGGTCATGAGCTTAGTGTACAGAAGCCATAAACCTACAATGCAACAGTTATGAAAGTCTCATTTGATGCATGTGATTATAGTGGGCAGATATTACCTCTTATATATACAGTTGCAAACTATTCCTGTTAGAATTTTTTCCACAAATTCAAATTTCTAAAACATCCACCTTTTGGTATTTGAACTGCTGTTTGTTGTGTGCTTTAAGGAACATTCCTTTGGAAAGGATGGACTAAGTGTCTCCAGCAATTTTAATGCATTTAGAAAAGGGAAGAAAAACTCTATTTTAATTCCACCACTTTTTTAAAAAAAACTAATTAAATGTTAGGAAAATAGTAGTCCCAATCAGTTTGCTAAAGCCATACCTTATTAAAATGATTAAAGCTTTGATTTCTCCCCCCACCCCCATCTCTTTCCTAGACCACTCTCCCTCCCCCATATGCTCCCACAGGAGGCTGGAACCTGCCTTAGCACTCTGTCACAGGGACCTCTTAAGCAGCCAGCCCCTTTATTTTAGTAAAGTCACAGGTGGATTTTTATTTTATTTACTGAAGTTTAAATAAAAGTATTCATCCTTCCCTAAACTGCAAAGAGATGTGCCCAAGCCTGTGTGTGTGTGTGTGTGTGTGTGTGTGTGTGTGTAAATATCAGCCAAAACCACTGGTCACATTCAATCCAGCTTTGCAAATCATTTCAGTGCTCCCTCAAAATGCATTTTTGGCAAATGTATTATGGGTTGAAAAACTTTGCCACTCTAATGCTTAAACATGCAATATAAATGTATGACCAAGCATCAGTTTACATCCATAGTTATCCTGCATGACTGGCACTGAAAAATTTTACACAACTAATGTTACTTGCTTTGCAGGATTCCAAAGTGAATTAATAAAACTTTGATGTCTGGAGTATTTGTCATTGATTACACCTGGCATTAGTGCCTAGCCTCCAGCTCTGTGCATTAAGCATATAGGACTAAGTGTTTTTTTTTATTTCTACCCACAGCCTCTTAAATTAAATTTATGTAGTAGATAGTGTTTTATGGTAAACAGCTGAGCAGCCACAAAGCTGAGCCGTTCATGCCTAGCATATGAGCAAAGTGGCATTCATCTGTCCCTTCCAGATGGTGTAAACAATTTTTTCTCCTACTATCCATATCTGGATAAATCAATGGGGAAGCAGGTAGTTCAGGTGCCCTACCAGCTTTTATATATTTCACAAAATCACTGTTTTGCCTGAGGCATTAAAATAAAGTATAGTGACATTAACAGACTGAAACTAAAGCCGCTACATTAAACATTTTAAATTAGTTAAGTCAGCAATGATGCTGAATACTTGACACCTATATAATTTTCTTTTCTTTCATTTGAGGAAAATCTGAAAATTAAGCATAAATTTTTCAGAGTAATTATCCATTGGCACAATTTACCAAGGGTCATGGTCAATTCTCCAGCCCTGACCATTTTTTAAATCAAGATCAGATGTTTTAGTAAAAGATATGTTCTAGGAATTATATTGAAGAAGTTCTAGGGCCTGTTTTGTTTGGGAGGTCAGACTAGATGATCAAAATGATCCCTTCTGGCCTTGGAATCTGAATCTATGGGGGAAAAAATCACTACATAAAACAGCAAGCACACCCCTCGCTTCATAGTAATAAATATAAATCTAGTCATTTTGTTCCATTTAGTAATCTGGGAAAGCAAGAGGGAAGATCTTATGTATGTTGGAAAATAAAGTTAACACTAATTACAAACATCAGTGCAGAACTTAATGGTGGAGTGTCCACTGAGTTAAATGTCCAACAGCACTGTGGGGGACAAATTAGTTTACATTTTGCCATTGCATAGATTTTAATAATGAATCTTACATTTTACGATACATAACATTCACCTGAAGATAGTGAAGCACTTTATAAACTTAAACCTCGGCCTAGAGTGAAGTAAGTCTCATACCCAATTTACAGTTAGGCAAAGTGTGACATGCACATTTAGAGGAGCCTAGGTAAGTTACTGAGAAGGGGGAGGGCAGAACTGGAATGAGAACAGGACTCAAGACTCCTAGGCCCTGGTCCCTGAGCCTAACAGGGGTGTTACCCTAGAAGTTTAGACACCAATTAAATTACCTACAAATTTCTCTAACAAAGGGTAAGCAAGGTTGTGGCCCTAAAGGAATTGCTAGGGTTTTCCCCAGGGGGCTTGTCTCTGACCTGCAGAGGGCTCCCCAGAGCAAGCTAGTCTTGTTGACCCCTGAAAGGACACCCATACCTAGGGACAGCAAATGTGAAAAATCGGGACGGGGTGGGGAGTAATAGGAGCCTATACAAGAAAAAGACCCCAAAATCAGGACTGTGCCTATAAAATCAGGACATCTGGTCACCCTACACATATCACCTTCTGCTCAAGGATTAACACACAAGCAGAAATTCTTCAAAAACAAATATTAAAAAAACCCTAAGAAGTTACAGGAAATTTAGAAAAGGAAGAAAGTGCATAGAAATAAAACAATAGAATTACATTCAAATACACAGCACAGCACACAAAGAGGCAGACTATATAACAATGTAATCATTCACTTAACACTAAGTCACGTTTAACATGTAACACTAACAATTATTTAATAACTACATTAATATTTACATTATCATTCTGAGCGCTGATCAGAGAATCATAGGACTGGAAGGGACTTCGAGAGGTCATCTAGTCCAGTCCCCTGCACTCATGGCAGGACTAAGTATTATCTAGACCATTCCTGACAAGTGTTTGCCAAACCTGCTCTTATAAATCTCTAATGATGGAGATTCCACAACCTAGTGCTTAACCACCCTGACAGGAAGTTTTTCCTAATATCCAACCTAAACTACCCTTGCTGCAATTTAAGCCCATTGCTTCTTGTCCTGTTCTCAGAGGTTCAGAAGAACAATTTTTCTCCCTCCTTGTAACAACCTTTTACATATTTGAAAACTGTTATGTCCCCCCTCAGTCTTCAGGGTGGGTTGGGGAAATCTCATTCAAACACAGGCATCCAGCTTTACTGACAGATGCACCTATATGTTCCTTACTAATAGATGGGGGAATTACACTTACTTCTATTAGCCCCTCAGTATCTCTTGAACCCTCAAGGTCCTTCTGTTCTGTCTCAGTGCTGTTCACCTCAGATGGTGCACGATGCTAACACTGATTATGGCAAGTAGCTGAGGAAGCGACAGTGGCCCTCCAACAGCAGTTACAGAGCTGCTGCTGGTGAAGGCTATTGGCTTGGTTGCTACAGCAATTGTTGCCAGGGCAATCTCAGGGTTCTCTTGCTGCTGCAACTCTTGCTTCTTGAGGTTTCTCGCAGGCAGTGTCTTTCTGGAACCCCAAAGCAACCCCCTGCCAAAGCCTCACAAGACTCCACCCAAAATCTAGCTAGTTTTGCTTGCTGCATCTTGTAAGTGGCAGCTCTTCGGAACCCCAAAGCAACCCCCACCCAAAGCCTCACAAGAGTCTACCCAAAGCTGCCTAGGAACCCTCTTCCCAGATAGGAGTCTGGTAGCTTTTGTTTTTCTTGAAGGTCCCAAACTGCTACAACGTCAGCCTTATATACACTTTCCAGCCTACACTGCTCATCTCTGATTGGTCGCCATTCAGTGGCATGATATTTTCTCCGTCTCTGATTGGTTGCTCTTTCAGTGGGATGATATTCTCTTAGCCAATCAGCTACCTGCTTTCTAACTCATGTGTACCTACATGTGACTGGTCCTCCCTGACACCATCTTGGGTTCTAGGAGTTCCTAGAAAGTTCTAGGTGATCTTTCCCTGTATCTGTATTTGGATTTTCTAAATTTAAACTATTTTTAATTTTTACTTATTTAAAGCCTTAATTTTATAACTAATTACTATTTTATGCAGACTAAAGTGTCCTGATGCTGTCACCACTCTTTTTATATCCAACTGAGAAAAAAATTACAAATTTAAACCCCCTTTTTCTGCAAGCCTTTATTCAGAACATTCATGGCAAAAATCTCTCACTACACTGGTAGTCCTCGCTTGAGCCTAGGGTAAAATAAGCATCCAAGTACTTAACTCAATTGACCTGAACAAAAGCAGTGAGAGAGTTTCTTTAATTCTGTACCTAATCAAAAAATGTTAACAAGTGAGCCTCCAGCAACACATCATTCAGTATGTGGGGTTTTTGTAATTCACTATTATCTTTCAGTTCTTTCTTTAATCTGATTGTAAACAAGTTTGATTTGAGTTTAAGCTTTAACCTATTTTTACTAAGACTTGAGCATAGTGGAATAAGGTGTCTTTATTCCCACATGGACATAAACATGTATACATGATCCACAACATACCTGACTAATGGTGCAGTGCTATGGCTGACATGAACCACTTTACCTAAACAAACAAGGGTAATCAAATGTTATATTTCATGGCATTAAAAAACAGATTTTTTACTACTCCATAATCCACACCCTAATTCAAGAGTTGGTACCATTAAGGTAATTAGGACTACTTGTGGAGTAAGGTAGTAATCAATGTGAAAGAGGGAGGCATAAATCTGTTCCTAAATTAGCCTGTCCTTGGAAAAAAAAACAAAAAAACAACAACTTACCATCCTATCAACATCAGTAGTGAATGCAATTGATTTACAATATTCTGCAAAAAGTATGACAGTACTTCTTTGCAGGTGCTCTAAATACTCTAGCAGCTCTCTTAGTTTTATCACGTCTCCTTAATAAGTAATAAGAACTTTGGCTGCCTCTCATGCAAAATAACCTGGATTTGTTGACTTTCAAGGTATACTGCAGGACTCATTTGTTTCACTTGCCTTTCAAAGAGAACCAGGAGAATTGAGCTATAGGCTGATGTATGATTTGAATTTTGTTTTTAATTCCAAGCTGCTACTTCTTGCAAGGGACGAGCTGCCTGAATTGCATTTTTGGTTTTGTAATTTTAAACAACTGTCAGGGTGGTCAAAGTCTATGGATGGGTGGCCTTTTTGTTATGCTGAATAAAAGAAATAAGTCAATAAAGCAGGGATCCAGTGGGAAAAATAGTGTGTGATGATATAATTGAAGACTGTCATAATACATGTGGACAAAGGATCTAATTAAGGTTGCACAGGCAACCTTAATTTTGGCATTTCCTAACATTTGAGTGTTTGACTTTGCAACCTTAATGTTCATCTAATTTAGTTTTCTATGTAATTTCCTAAATTAAAAAAAAGTAAAAATTTGTTCCACGTGATGACATTTTTGTGTTTTCATATTGACCCTTGATATGGAGCATAATCAGGATTGCGGTCTTTAAATCCACAGCATATATCCATTATCATATAGTCTTTAATTACATGAGCATATACTATTTTTTCCACCAGACTTGTGCCTCATTCAGTGCACAGGCTGGATGGTGAGCAGCTATTCAATATTAAATTTTCTCCTCATTGTTTAATATGTAGCCCCAAGCTTTATTTACTGCATGCTATTCTGCAGATAAGATTATTAATGTCTTCATGGGCTTTTTTCCTTTGGTATCTGAGGTCTTCACAAACACTAACTTATTTTCACAACACCCCTGTGAGATGAGTAGGGAATATCCCTGTTTTACAGATGGGGAACCAAGGCACACTGATTAAGGTAAAAAATATCCACTAATTTTGGGGTGTCCAATTGGAGACACTTAGGACCTGATTTTTCAGAGTACTTAGCATTATGTAGCACTTTATACACTCAAAGCACAGCTCCCCTTGCCTTCAGATGCAGCTGTCAGGGCTCAGTGCTGCTTCAGTTCAAAACCCAAAATATCAAGTTGGACACCCAGAAAATGAGGAACACACAATTTTAGTGGCCACCTGTGAATCTACCCAGAATCATATAGGAACTCTGATACAGGCAGGGGTAGAATCAGATTCACAAGGGCAGCATTCATCTGCAAAACCTGAGACCTCCTTTCTCTTCCTGCAATTCCTTGGCTGATCCACTACACGCCTTCCAATTTCTGCAAATGAGTCACAGATCTTACACACAACACTTTCCTTCACTACACAACTGTATTCATCCCCAGCACAGGCCTGTGCTGTGCACTAAATGAGGTTGGGCGCCTGTGGAAAAAATAATATGTGACCATGTAATCAAAGACTATCTTAATGCACATGTACAAGTGGGCCAAATTATGGTTGCACAGGAAACTTAATTCTGGCATTTTCTAACTTTCAAGTGCTTGTCTTTGCAAGCATTCCTTTAACATCATTTTTTTTATGTAATATACAGAGTAGAGCCTCTTCTGTGCTGTGCTTTCTGAGAGATTCCGTAAAGAAGTTGATGCCCAGGGGGAGGTAGGGTAGGGGCAAAATTTACTTTAAACCACATTTGTGCTACCAAGAGTCTTCTTCCCAGACCAGGCGACACTGTGGACACTAGTGTAAGTTAGAGCAGCCCCAGGACCACTTACACTGGCCTTTTGCTGCACCTGTTCTGCTGATCAACGTACTGTATTTGCCCAGTTTCTTGTGGGTCTTCTACAGCCACCAGACCAGTGACCAGAATGTGACCCAGTGTACTTATTGTTTTGTTTCTCTTTTACTTCCTGCTCCATTCTTCAGTCTCCCTTTATTTGTTTTTCACTCTGTCTGCTCCATTTTCCATTCTATTTTTTTCATTGGGTATGTTTCCTCTGTCCTCTCACTGCTTCTTCTATCAAGTGTTTTCTAAGTGCAATGCAAATGCCATAATTTTCAGATGAACTTTCAAACCATGTTCAAGTGGGTTTGAAATGAGGCAAAATGCATTTGTCTATCCTGGTCTCTAACTCCTATTTTTCAGTGAGGGTTATATTCCAGAGCATTATGATAGCACGTTAGCATGAAAACAGAACTCTCTAGAGGCTGTGTCTTGGCTATGCGTATTGGGAAATCCAGTGCAATCCACGCCTTATTTTACTCTGATTACAGGTCTCACTTTTACTCTCTCAAACTGCACAGCATAAAGCCAATGAAAAGGGTGATGGGTAAACAAAATAATGTCATATCAAATTCTCTGCTAACCTCATTGCCAGTGAAATTGCCTGACTGAACAACCATTTTTGTCAGTGCTGTGGAGATCAATTGCATCCACTTCTGAACACTAGTTTTATTACTCACAACTTGCTCAGATTTTATGCTCCTGAACAATTTTATTTGATGATGAAAATGTTATAAGCCAGGTCACAATACTACTTATTTTAGAAAGCCATTTAATGTTTTCTTGTGATCTAGCCCCCTTCTCCCCATTGATTGAGGACTATTTGAGGATAAGATTGGTTAAAATGCTTTGAAGTTGGAAAGTGCCATATAAGTGCTAGGTATTATTAATTGTAAAAATTCCCAAGGCTCAGGTTAAACTTGATCTGTATGGTTGTTTGTATCTGCAAAGTGCTGATGCCCATGGCAATAACATTCTTGTTATTTGGTTTGTTCTAATTTAACCAAAACACAGTCAACTGAGTGTATTATATTCCATGTCCTATAATGATTTTTGAGGGGTAAATCCACTGCGTTTACTTGTACAAATATTTTAGAAATCTAAATTCCATTTTTATTTTTGGAATATTGGGGTTGAAATACTGGAGTCATTCTTATCTGTTACATTCCTCTGTTGTACTGGTGTATTCACCAGATCTAGATTCACATTTAATGGGGTTTTAAAAAGCTGTGACCCTCGCCCCAGGATCGAGCATTCCATTGTTGCAGAGCTCACTTGGTAAACTTAAATTAGTTCCTCTTTTCTCAGTTTCTGGTTTGCAGAACAAACATTTACTGTAGTTTCCAATCTGTGTGTTCCTCTTGGACCTCACCCCTCCACGTGCTCAGTGCCTTGAGCTCTCACTGAAGCTAGTGAGATTTGCACCCTTAATTTTGTTTACAGTGTTGTTGTAGCCATGTTGGTTCCATGATATGAGAGATACAAGGCAGGGGAGGTCATATCTTTTATAGGACCAACTTCTCTTGGTGAAAGCTTGTCTCTCTCACCAACAGAAGTTGGTCTAAAGAAAGATAATACCTCCCCTGCCTTGTCTGTCTCTCCCTGAATTCTGGCACCCTGTGCTTCACAGGCTCAGGCTCTTTGGCCCTTGATCCTGCAAGCTGCTCCACTGATTTTAGTGGGGCTGTGCAGGCACACAGGGTGCCCCCATGCCAGGCAGTTTACAGGAACAGAGCCTCAGCGTAGGGGAAAACAGATTTGTGGTGAGGAATTGGCAATATGTGTCATATGAGTGTGGAGCTCCTATGGACAACCACATACAGGAACAGATATGAGCACATATGTGTAGGAGATGTGCTGGCTGATGATCAAAGCATGGAACTTTGAAGTTAGGCTCTCCAGTGTTCTAATCCTGGCTCTGACACCCTCTCTGGCCTTCTCTTAATTTTTCTACCTCAGTTTCCTCATCTATAAAGGGGAGATTATATTACCCACTTGCTTCCCTATGTCATGGAGATGTTGTGAGGATTAACTCCTTAATATTTGTGAAGGGCTCCAAAGATGAAAAATACTAGTATACATAAATAGATTGTTGACACACAGGAGTTCCATTCTCTCTTCTGCAAAATATACCCAAACTGCATATATATTTGCAAGCTGCTGTGGTTATGAAATCTTCTAAATGCAAGTTAAAACAGGTAAGGCTAAGGATCTGTTGTGCAACCAAGTAAAAGGGCTTGGGTTTAGTTTATTCACACTAAGAGATTTACTATCAGCTTGAGGAAATAGTGAATAGAAATCAGTTTAGTAATTCCACTTACCCATTAGTTCTTTTCCAGATTGCTGAATTAATTATGCTGATAGCTTTAATCTTCTACAGAACACTAATTAAAAAGGCTACTTTTTGATTGCAACAACTAACCATAATCATTTCAATCCCTTGTCTGCTCTGAGTGTGTTTGTTTAGCAATAATATTTGCATGGTATAATTTAAATGTTGATTTCATTCTGGTGCTAGAGAATCACTTTGAGTGTCTCTCCTTCCAGATGGCTATCAGCTTGGACTCATCATTGATAGGCCCAGGAAGAGGGTGGCAAAGAGTTAAGTTTGGGTGAGGGTTGGCTCTGAGTCCTTGGAAAAGGGTTATATCTGCTGCAAAATTAAATCAGAAACTTTCTAGGGAAAGTTGGTCCTGTATGCTCCCAGAGAGGTAATAATGAGCGGTTTAATTCAACTGCAAGGGGTTTGATTGTATAAGACTTATTAAAGATTTTGGTATAATAAATCCCAGCATTTTAGTATTTCTAAAATGCATAAATTGATCAAACTATCACTGATAAAATGATTGTGGGGCAGTTTTTACTTTATTTCTTAATAGCTGTGGTAAGAAATTAACTTTAAGCAACTGGCTTTTGAAAATCCTGCTGCATATACTGTGTATGGTGTCTGTTAACTTGAATTCTGCTTTGATAATTGTCTATCAATTTGATAAGTAACCTTATGTAAGCATTCCGTAAGCAAAAAAGCTCTGAGGATAGTTTCTACATTCTTTATTTTAGGCTTTTCCCTGGGAAGTGAAGCTAGTTATCATCCTTGCAACTTGATTAAGTTGCCTATGATCTAATGTCTATATTTCTTACCAACACTGGCAAGTGATGTCTCAGTACAGGGTGGGAGTGTTTGCTCCCACTTCTATCTATAAGGAGGCTTTAGAGCTGTGGGATGGAACTGCTTTCCAGGTGCAAAGCATCTTGCTTTAATAGAAATGAAATTGGCTTTGCACTTGTTTAGAAATTGAAAGTTCTGTGCAGTGTCTACTAGACCATCTTAAATAATGCATTAGAGAGAGCGAGAAAGCTCCCATTCTGCTGAAACCAAATCTGATTTAACAATGGTTAGGACTAAGGCTGAAGTAAATCAGTTTTTTTAAAAATACTTGTTCCTAAACAGTTTTATAAATTAAAAAACTAAGTTACACTTGTTCAAGAAGCTGCAAATGTACCTGGCTTCCTCGCATGGGGACTTGGGATGCTGAGCCTGCAAATTACTGAATGTAAATAGATCCACATTGAAGTGAATAGGGCTCTGCCTTCCAGCAGCTCAGAGAATTGCCCCTAGTCTCCCAAGAAGTCAGTGTTAGAGGCAAGACCAGAAACTATGGCTCCTAGCAGCTATGTCCAGGTCTGCACTACCAGACTACAGTGCATCCAATCAGATCACTTAATCTCTGTATCTTTATTTCTGTCTCTCAAATGGAGATAATACTGATCTGACTCCCCTGTGTGGGTACCCATCCCATGGCCCTCTTGCTTAATGCAAAGCTAGCATCTAGTTTATGGTCACTGCCATGTAATGACTTGGTGAGGTGTGTGGGAAAAACAGTTCACCACCTAACAAATATGTGGTCCAACTGTCAGACCAGTGAAAATATTTTATGCAGGAGTATGTTACGAGAGGCAGCTTCAAGGGAAGGAAACTTAGATGAGGAGAAAGGGGCTGTTGGTACTACACTGTCCAGCAAGATGCCCTGATGTGTGGTGTCAAAGCAGCATTGAACAAGCTAAGGATGGGAACATCTCTCGCCCCTGACTTTATGGACTCAGTCGGTGGGGCCGACGTGGAGAGGGATAGTCATGAGATGACAAAAACTGACATCTCAACAACTTGCTAGGAAGGGTGGGAGGAAGCTCTTTGCAAGGACAATAGCAGTCAGGAGACATGGGACTTTACCTTCCACCACCCTCAATTACACACCTCTCCCATGCGGCATACTAACAGCGACTTGTCTCCTGCAGCAGGAGAATAGGGCTCCAGGGTTCTACTCCTGGTTCTGCCACTAAATTCCTGGGTGACCGTGGGCAAGTCTCTTAACTTTTCTGACTCCCCATCTATAAAATGGAGGTAACGTTAGTGAATTACCTCACAGGGGGACAACGCATTGTCTACATTTTAATTATTTTATTAATTTTATTAATTAGTTTATTATAGTGCGAAGTCTATTAGTTGGTGCCTGCTGCAGCTGGGGTAGCAGTACTCCGGGTAGACTGCCCCTGTCAGCAGGGCCGCCCAAAGGATTCAGGGGGCCTGGGGCAAAGCAATTTCGGGGGCCCAGTCCATAAAAAAAAAAGTTGCAATACTATAGTAACATGTATTTGGAAATGTAAACAATAACCAGTGAAATACATTTAAACATTTTTTAATAATTTGAAAATACATGAAACACATTATTTAAAAACATTAAATGCTTTAATGGTATGTATACATTTGCAATTACATAATGGGCTGTCGCTGGGTGATGGTGATGGTTGGTGCCAATGGGCTGTCGCTGCCTGGGGGTGGCGCTACTGTTGCCCAGGGCTGGGTGGGGAGGTGGGCTCTGGGTTGGGGGGTGCCCGGCTCAGAGGGGCTGGGCTCGAAGCTGGGGGTCAGGGCTGTGGGGGGGATGGGGTCGGGGGGTGTCGGGCTCAGAGGGGCTGGGCTTGGAGCTGGGGGTCAGGGCTGGGGGTGGATGGGGTTGGGGAGGTATCTGGCTCAGAGGGGCTGGGCTTGGAGCTGGGGGTCACGGCTGGGGGTGGATGGGGTCGGGGGTGCCTGGCTCAGAGGGGCTTGGCTCAGAGCTGGGGATCAGGGCTGGGGGGGTGCCCGGCTCAGAGGGGCTTACCATGCTGCTTACCCCCCTCTCCCAGAGCCTCAGCGAGCCGCGTCCAGGAGCTTCTGCCGCTCGGCCTGCTGGAGCTCGCAGCCCCACCCCCTTACCACGCAGCTCCAAGTGGGAGGACCTCAGGCCCCGCCCGAGCCATGCCACTGCCGCGCTGTCCAGGGCCGCTCCTGGAAGCGGCGCACTGAGGTGCCGGGGGATGGGGGAAGGTGAAGTCGGAGGGAGGGGGGAGCCTCCGACATTCTCGTGGGGGCCCCTGTGGGGCCCGGGGCCTGGGGCAAATTGCCCCACTTGCCCCCCCTCTGGGCGGCCCTGCCTGTCAGTAGCCTAACTATGCTGCCTTTCACAGAGTTTTAAGACAGGGAGGTTATCAGAATATATGTAAAATGAGAATTACTAGAAGGGGTTTGAAGAGGAGAAGGTTTAGCAGAAGCATTTGCTGTGGAAAGAGAATCTGATTTATAAAGACAATGAAAGAGAAACAGCAGTGGGTCTTCTAGCCATGCTGAAGGGGTGGCAGAGTGGTCTAAGCACAAAACTTTGAGATATTTAGACACCAGTTCAAACCTAGACAGGATTAGATCAGCTATACATCTTCAAGATAGATAGACTTAGCTCCATGCAGTTTGCTGTGGGAAGTATTCTGGCCAGCCTTAAAAACTGGAGCTCAATGTGGACATTGGAGAGTATATGATGCATCTTGCAAGAGGAGGCTTTCTCAGTGTCATTACACAGAACATCCTCCCACTCACTCACCCATCTTGTGCTGCAGTTGGCAGGTGTCCGCCACCCCAGCGGACATGGCCTTCTATTCCAGTGGTGCTTTATGTATATACTTTAGAGAGTGTTCTCGATAAAAAGTGCTGTGTATAATGTTACAGGATACTACTCAGCCTGGACATACTGAATCAAGATGTTTTCTTTTGGGACATATCCAGGGAACAGATTTCTTTTCCCCTGATAACCATCATTACCGTTAATGGTTAAAATAGCTGAATTAGAGAGTATGAGGATAAATTCTAACGAACAGGACTGATTTTGTGACAAAGGCCCCACAAAGGGCTAGAAACCAGTCAGATCATCCCACCAGGGAACATCACTGTCACAGGGAGTATTTCTTGGTAGCTATGGGCAAGTGGAACAGTCTTACGCTGCACCCTGTCTACACGGGTATGTTGGGGGAAGGCTGGAATAGGCCTAACCCCTCTGTGTTCTGACTCTTCTGGGTTGCTGAACATTCCTTCCCTTGGGGACCATTGCAATCTGGACAGCAGTCAAGCATTTAGAAGATGGAAAATGCCACATTAAGTCTTATAGTTCAATCTCAATGCTGCCCTCTTGTGTTTATCCCTTGGAATGGTGTCATGAGGTATGTTAAACTATTTTATTAATTAATACAAGATATCTAGGGTTGCCAACTGTCTAATCACACAAACACCCTTGGCCCTGCCCCTGCTCGCTCCATCACCCCTCCCTCCTTTATTTGCTCTCCCCAACCCTCACTCACTTTCCTTGGGATGGGGCAAGGAGTTGGGATGTGGGCTCTGGGCTGGGGCTAAGGGGTTTGGAGTGTGGGAGGGGGTCTCTGGGCTGAGCCTGGGGAAGGAGGCTGGGATGCAGGAGGGGATGTGGGCTCTGGGAGGGACTTTGGGTGCAGGGGGGGACTATGGGCTGGGGCAGAGGATTGGGGTGCAGGCTCTGGGAGAGAGTTTAGCTATGGGAGGGGGTTCTAACCTGGGGCAGAGGGTTGTGGTGCAGGATGGGGTGTGGGGTACTGGCTCCAGGAGGGGGCTCAGGGCAGAGGGTTGGGGTTCAGGAGGGGATGAGGGGGGGCAGGCTCCAGCCAGGCAGTGCTTACCTCAGGCGGCTCCCGGTCAGCAGCGCAGCAGGGCTAAACAGGCTCCCTGTCTGCCCTTGCTCCACGCCACTCCTGGAAGCATGTCCGGCCCCTAGGTGGAGGGGAGGCAGGTGGCTCTGTGTGCTGCCCCTGCCCCCAGTGCTGATTCAGCAGCTTCCGTTGGCCAGGAACCGTGGCCAATGGAAGCTGCAGGGGTGGCATCTGCAGGCAGGGGCAGTGTGCAGAGACCCCACCTCCTCCCCTTGCCTAGGGACCAGACATGCCGGCTGCTCCCGGGAGTGGTGCAGAGCCAGGGCAGTTAGGGAGCCTGCCTTAGCCCTGCTGTGCTTTCAGACTTTTAGCAGTTTAAAATCTCCTGGATTGGCTTCAGTTTTCTCCAGGAGATTAAGCCCAATTCTGGGAGACTCACGGCAAAACTGGGAGAATTGGCAACCGTAAGAGATCATATGACACTTGTAGAGACTTCTCACTAACCTTGTACACAGTAAATTCCAGCACAGGGCATGCAATGTTCACTTCAGACCTGAATTCCAATTGGTGTAATCTACAAGCCAAGCTGAAAGAAAACAGTAGTCTTAAAGGTGGGGTGGGTGACCTTTAGAAACCAAAATCCCGTCGTCATCCTACCTCCATGTCCACCCTCAGAGGAGATAGCTCAAGGGAAAATTCTGTCAGAGGAAGCTTGTGGAGTTTTTCTAACACCTTCTCTCTTACCCAGCAGGGGGCATCTGTTGTATAGATACTCACTAATACACAGCTAGGCCCAAAAGCATTCAATAAGCTTTAATATCCAGATGTGGTGGGGTTGATCAGAACCTAATGACGATTGCACAGAATGTAGACACAGACTCAGACTCCTATTGAAAGAGCAGCATTGCAGATGACTTGCTTTAGAACCAATCTGAGCTATCCAAAGGTTCACAAAACACTTAATATTGCATACAGCCTTAATAATGAGGCTGTATATGTAACACACACGCCTCCTGCGTGTGGTGCTCTGTCCCATCTAGTGGTGCTGAGAACACTTAGAGAAAGATATTGAGTTTGCTCTACAGCCTTAGCTAATAGCCATATGGCTTTTAGTTCATGCTGTAGAGGCTCATGCACTAAGCTCCAGAGGCCCCAGGTTCGATCCTGCCCACTGATAACTGGGGTCTGTCGGTGTTACATATACTAACACTCCTCTTTCTGACACAGTTTAGTTACTGATGGGAGATCAAGATGTTATTACGGAAGTCCCAGCAGCACTGAAACGGTTGGCCAAATACATGGTGCGTGGCTTCTATGGGGTAGAGTACTCACTGGTCCTTGATGTGTTGATCCGATACCCCTGTGTGAAGGAGGATGACTTGCTGCTACTGCTCAAGTATGAACGCAAACAGTTGCGCACTGTCCTCAACACGCTCAAGGCAGATAAATTTGTCAAGCTGCGCATGCGGGTTGAAACAGGGCCCAATGGGAAGAGTACAAGGCATAATTACTACTACATCAACTACAAGGTGCTGGTGGATGTGGTGAAGTACAAACTGGATCATGTGCGCCGGAAGATAGAAGCAGATGAGCGGGATTCAACTACCAGGTCCTCCTTCAAGTGTCCGTCTTGCTTCAGCACTTACACAGACCTGGAAGTAAATCAGCTGTTTGACATATTCACAGGTATGCCAGCTAGACTGCTCATCCACTCTCATCCTTCAGGAAATTGTTGGCAGCATTAAATGTGTCTGCACCTGTGCACGTTTCGTAATAGAACCAGGTTGGTTGGGTTTTGTTTTTGGACAGTTGCCCTAAAAAAAGTACAAGGAAATAATTGGGCTTGTAGAATGAGCTGTGGTGAAGAGGAAGGATATTCTTGTAGCTAAGATGCAGCCCTGGGATTCAGATTAGTCTCAGCTCTGCTATGGACTTGCTGTTTGACTTTGGCCAAGTAGTTTAACCAAGTTTTACATGTCTTTAATTTCCTCACCTTTTAAAATGCAAGTAAGTTGTCCATTTCATCTGGGTGTTGTGAGGTTAAATTAATTTAATGATTATAAATGCATGAAGATCCTGAGGCAAGATGCCATAAAGTACTAATAAAACAATTTGAAATACTATATTTTAAAAAACATTAACTAATTCTCCTAACACCAGAGTGGGAGGTATAAGCATCCCCATTCTACAGATAGGGCAACTGAGACATAGAGGTTCAGGGTCTTCCCAAAGCCACATAGCAAGTCAGGAGCTGAGCTGACATAAGAACTCAAGAGTTTCTGCCTCCTCTTCAAGCCAACTGAACCAGAAGTTGCATTTCAAATTCACTGGACAAGGCATGGGGAGGTGTGATGCAATGGCAATCTGACACCTACCTACACTATAAACAGCTGGGGAGCTGGTAAGGATGAATGAACCAGAAAGAATTAACAAAGCTTGATTTTGATATTGTAAAGGGAATTTGCAGGGCTGTGTGCTGGCAAAATCCTTGGCTTGTAAACTGAGCAAATTTGATCTGTAAATCATTGAAACAATAAATATGGAAGCAGCTGATGGTGACACTTTTACAGAGTAGCTTTTCAGAGTAGAACTATACGCTTCAAACAGGTTCCTTGAGGTAGAGGTACTAGTTTTCACTGCTGGATTCAGCTAGAAATAGCACCATTGTGTTTAAAAGGACACTGTCAATTTAAACATCAAATCTGCCAGAAAATATTTTACCTCTTGTTCCATGTTACATCTAAGATGAATGAACAAGTATAAGATATTAGAGAGAAGAAATTGACTATACAGAAGATGTTGCCAAATGCACAATTTCTCTTTCCTCTGGTAGTCTGTTTGTGTGGATCTTTTACACAAGTGTGTCATAATCAGAGGCAAATGTGATTGTAGAACTCTCGTTATTCCCCAGGATTCAGAGGCAGGAATAGTATCAGCAACTGCTTTTTAACAAAAATGTTTTGAAATTAACAGATTTCAAGTTGATTGTGTCCCTTCAATAAACGGTTGTAGCATGGAACTGAGTTGTTCTTCAAAAGTCTTATTCATTGGAGGAGCAAATTCCTTGGCAAAGCTCACTGCTAAATTTTTGTATCTTTTACTAATCTGTAAATTTCAAATGGGGGTGATGTTGCAGAGACTTTCCGCTGCACCTACTGCAATGCTGAAGTTGAGGAGGATGCCTCTGCACTTCCCAAACGAGATGCTCGAACCTTGCTAGCAAAATTTAATGAACAGATTGAACCCATCTTTGCACTGCTGCGGGAAACTGAAGAGGTTGTTCTACCACATGATTTGCTTGAGCCTCAGCCAACGGAAATTCCAGAGCTATCAGAAAGGTATGAAGAGAAATCTCTTCTCAATACAAGTTATAACTTATGGAAACCAAATCTTTTCTGGCTCACTTCTTCCAGAGCATAATTTAAGCTAAACTTGTAAAGCTTTCTTCCCATGTAAGTGGAGGACAGAAAGTGGCCCAAGATGGTGAGGTGAAATCATGCTGACTAGAATCATGAATTGTCTTTCAAAAGGCCACTAAGGCCTATTTTTACATAATTTTAGTTCTGACTCCTGTGCATATAAACGTTTGGCAGCTTTTCGTCACTGTGCCTTCCTTAAAACTACCAGCCGACTCCTTCTCTGTATCTGCCTAAGATCCTGATAACTACTTAAAAAATTAGAACTGACAATTTGCTAGGCTCTCCTTCACTTCTTTCCCTCCATCTTATTTTTCATGCCAATCTCTTCCTTCTCCTATATCTCCAAACCAGTTATCTGCTCTCTTGCTCCTGACTCCTTCCACTCCTAACCTTAATCCCCTTCAGTCACCCATCTGTCTCAATTTCCTTTCCACATTCAAACATGCCCTTGTTTTCCTCTCTTTTTAAAACGCCATTGGATTCACTCTCACAGAACCCTCCTCCTCCTCCTCCCCTTCGGCCTCTGTTCCTACTACTCTGCACTAAATAGTTTCTAATATTTCCCTCTTCAACTTTTTGCCATGTGGCTTTCTCCAACTTTCCTTCACAGAAATTACTCTCAGGAAAGTCCCCGATAACTGTTGCTTGATCAAGTTAAGCCCTCTTCCACTCCCCCCCACCCCCCGTGGCAATGTTTCTGATCTCTCTACTCCCTCTGACATGATATGTTGTTATTCCCACCTCAATTTTGTCGCCCCCCCCCACGCACACACACACACCTTTCTGAAGTCTTTGTGTGGATTCCCATGGTCCTCTACATCTTTTTTTCCATCTATGTTCCATGACTGATTTGTTCCTCATCATTGATACTATTACTATTTGACTCCCAGATCTGCCTAGCTGACAGGCTATTTTTGTTTTGTTTTTTAAATTTCCCACTTAAGCCCTGTCCTCTCCTCTTTTCTTAATCCTTCCTATTACCCGAGCTCACGGCCTTGATGTCACTTTTGATTCTCCTCTGCCTCCTTTCCTGCACTCCCAGGCCCTCAAGCACATCTTACTGCTTCTTTCTTTACATTTCCAAAGTTCCAGCCCCCCCAAAACTACTCGTTGGCAGGCTTTCCTAACACTTCCTCCTTGACTACTGCTATTTACTTCTTACTCACTTTCAGCGTTCTGTCTCCATCCCTATTTGTATCTTTCTGCACACCTGCCCAACAGCTCCTTTGTCTCCTCTAAACTTTGTCATCCTTTCACAAAGTCTAGAATGGAGTCTCTCTAATGCTGCACTGAAACAAGTTCTTGCTTAATATGTGCCAAGTTCCATGCATAGAAAATAATAAAGAAAGAAACCTAAAATCCTTTTCTGTGCAACATTATAGGTTCACTGTTCTTTCTACTCTCTTTGTCTTGTATTGTGCCTGAGTGGTTTGTGTTTTTGTCTTTTCCAGAACTGCTTAACATACAGACCTGTGTTAGTTTGGCATATCTGTAGTATATGGCACTCTAAAAACTCCCAATTATTAAATGTATGTATTTACCCCTCAAACTCAAAGATTTTTTTTTTTCACATTGGGGAGAGTTTCTTTCTTCTTAAGTTTGTTATATTTCTCTCAATACTAATTTTAGCTTCTCTTGTTCTCTTTACTCTCTACTGTGAAACCATTACATTAATCCTGACAATACACTTGATCCAAAAATGTGTTCTAGAAAAGAGTATGCAGCTATTAAGGGCTCAGAACCACACACATTAATCATGGATTGGGGAGGAGATTATTTTTATCTCAAAATACAGTGTAGCTGGCCAAACTGAAATTAATCTGGTCAGTTTCCTTGATTTGAGAGATGAGGTGGTGGTGTTGTGTTTTGGGCAGGGGGGAGGAGACTGAGGGGGCTTTTAAATACCCTAGGGTTTGGGAGAGTGACACCCTGCAAGCAAGAATTAAACTTTTTTCCTTCAGCTTTGAACAGAAGGTATGTTCAAGCATCCTAGACTCCAGTAGCCATCCTGAGAAATGGGCCAACAAGAATTCATCTGTCAGTAATATGTATGTTCAAAACTTGGTCATTGATGTCCAAGATTCTGAACCAAAGACGAAAGGGAAGGAAAAAGTGACTAAAGAACATCCTATATGGATGTCACAAAGTACTGTACAAGGAGCATCTTCATATGCAACTGACTCCAATACTGGTAAGACAAAGTTTGAGAACCTAACATTTGAATGTATGGTCATGTTTTGATATGTCCATGGAGTTAGGAATGTACTGTAATTAATTATCTCCTCACCACCACATTAGTAGCTGGTGGATGCTCAGCACTTTTGAAAACTGTCCTCATGTAAGTCCTAAATACAGACTTAAGAACCTTGCTTTAGGCACCAAGTTCTGAAAAATCCCAGTCTTTTAGTAGCCTTCTATTTTAAAATATCTTCTTGAACGATGTATTCTATGTAACAACAAATCTTTGTAAAGCTCTTCTAAATCTGGGAATAGCAGGAAACTGAATGCTTCTTTGGGATATTTATATCTGTACAAGTACCTACCTGGGAGACTTCTGCTAGTAGAGGGCTCTTTAAGCAAGCAGACAAAAGCTTAACAAGATTCCATGGCTGGAAGCTGAAGCTAGATAAATTCAAGCTGGAAATGAGGTGTATTAAGAGGGTAACTAACCATTTGAAAATCTTGCCAAGGAAAGAGGTGGATTTTTTTCATCCCTTGAAGCCTTTAAATCAAGGTTTGGTATCTATATAAAAGATAATGTCTGAGCTAGAATGTATGACCTTTGATATATAGGAGATAAGATTAGTTGATACTAGTTCCTTCTGGCCTTTACAAATATAAATCTACACAGGACAAGGTTTTTCAAATGCTAGTAGTGATTCAGCATGTTCACCTAGCCTAGAGACACTTTAAAGTGTACTAACTTTCAAAAAGTGCTGGGCACTCCTTTTTGAAAATTGGGCCCTTTCTGGGCACCAAGTTTGAGAGACACCTTATTCACTGATCACTTACGAAAACGCTGGCCTCAGACTCCAATAGCTGAACATGAGGTTTGGATTAGATTTATGAACAAAAATCTGAAGGTTTAAAGGAATATTCTGTACATAAGGTTCGGGGGCAAATCTACTGATAAGCAGGAAACTAGTATTAACCACAGAACAAACCATTAAAGTAGGTCAGTTTAATCAAAAATGATCTTGTTCAGAATTTTTCAGTAGAGGAGTAACATACAAAGTGCTAGATGCAACTACAAAAAAATATCTTCAGTGGCTCAATGCTTCTAAGATAACTTAAATAAGAAGCTATATTTCAAACACAAATCTAATTTTATTTCCTGATACATCTGGTGCTGAATTACAGAAGCAGCCAGGGTGCCATGTTTAGAAAACCATTGAAACAGGTATGCTCAAAATCAGATATCAAAACTACAGCTGAGATGGCGCTCTCTCTATTTTAAAGGAGGGCTGGAGGTGCATTTACTGTCCATATCTCTCCATCCCATTTTAATATACTTCATATACCCTGCTTATAAATGAACAGGAAAACATTCATTCCATTCGCTTGTGAAAGATGTCTTATCCTTTGATTGCAATTGTCAAACTTAAATAGGATTGTTCAAGGGGAAAATTACTGGTTTATTTACATGTTAATTGCGTATGGCTTATTTGGTGCTCTTTTGTTTTTGGGAACAGAAATGTCCAAAGAAACTGATGACTATGTTAAGGAAGTTGTTACTGATAATGAAGTAATAAAGACTCTTCTCATCCATGAATCTAAGTCTTCCTCTGGCACAGGGCATCCCCCTCCTCTTGCCAAAAACAAACTGCATGAGTCAGAAAGTGACACCAGTGAATCAGAGGAGGAGGCCAAACATGCAAAACCTGTGGTAGTTAAAGCAGCAGGGAGTGACTTGGAACAAGAGGAACAGGAAACACTGGATCCTACAGTAATGGTTGCTGGACAGGCCCACTTGTACAGTGAAGTTAGTGACAATCCAGAGCTAGTGTCACTTATGACAGATGAAGAGAGAGAAGTTTACATCAAGGTGGGACAAGAAATGTTCCAGTCTGTCTTTGAGTGAATGAATTAAAAAGCAATTGTACTGCACATGTAAGTTTTTTAGAAGTGCTGTATGAAATTCCTGTTGTAGCTTAACCTACAGTTGTTGCTGGGTGAAACAAATGTAAAGTTCAGGATATTTTTTGTGAAGGTGATGGTATAGTCTAAATGTGCTCTTTGGAGAGCTTGCTATTTAATTTGTACTTGTGTTGCTTCTCCAAAGCAACAAAGTGAAGATGTTGCAAATAACCTTGGTTGGTTTCAAGCTAGAGAATTTAAATTGTTTCCATATAGTTCCTGTTTGTGAAACAGTCCTAAATTTTGTTTAATATGTTAAGTATTGTAATGAAAAAACAAAATGTAATGCTTTAATTACTTTAGAAGCAGGAATCATCCTGTCTGATCAATAAATAAATCTCAACAGGACACAATTGTCTGAGTGCTAAAATAAATGCCTAAAACCAAGTGACAGTCAGAACCTAAAAGGATTTAACAGGCCATGTAATCCATCTCCCTGCCAAGGTGTTGTTAGATTAATTTCCGTTTCTTGATAAGTGCGTTAAACTCATCGCTACTGTAACCTTCACGCCAACGTGTCCAACGATTCTTCTGGAGTGGATGCTCTTATTGTGGTGGAGTATTACAGGCAGAGCAATCAGAAAGGAATGTCCCTGCAACAAATCCCTGCACCCAGATTTCTCTCTCTAGAGTTAATACTAATACTTGAAATCAAAGCAATGAACAGTCATAACAGTTTGATGGCTAATTTAAAGAGAATTATCTGGATTAGAAAAAACTGTCTATTCTCCCCGCCCCTCCCCCCAAAAAACCCCCACACAGCTAAAAAAAGATTACTAAGTGCTCTCTAACTGATCCCTTTTGGGATGGATCAGAATTTAAAAAAAAAAAAAAAAAAAACACCTCAGGGTAAAGTGTGAGCGAAGTCCCAGAGAAGAGGTGGGTTCCTCCATAGGAAATTACCTCATTCATAGAGTCCGAGGCCAGAAGGGACTATTGCAATCATCTAGTCTGACCTCCTGTACAACACAGGCCAGAGAATTTACCCACACTAATTCCTAGAGCATATGTTAGAAAAAAAATCCAACCTGATTTAAAAATTGCCAGGGATGGAGACTCCACCATGACCCCTGGTAAACTGTTCCAATGATTAATTACTCCTATTATTAATTTCTTATTTCCAGTCTGAAGTGCTCTAGCTTCAACTTCCAACCCCTGCAGCATGTTAGTCTTTGGCTGCTAGACTGAAGAGCCCATTATTAAATAGTTATTCCCCTGTAAATATTTATAGACTGTAATCAAGTCACCCATTAGCCTTCTCTTTAAGTTCAATAGAGTGAGCTCTTTGAATCTACCATAAGGCATGTTTTCTAATCCTTTAGCAGTTTCTTCTCTGAACCCTTTTCAATTTATCAACATCCTTTTTTGAATTGTGAGCACCAGAACAGGCCATACTATTCCAGCAGAGGTTGCACCAGTGCCAGATACAGAGAAAAAATAACTTCTACTGAAGATTCCCCTCTTTATGCATCCCAGGATAGAGTTTGTTCTTTTGACCAGTGTCACACTGGGAGCTCATGTTCAGTTGATTATCCACCATGCCCCCCAACTCTTTTTCAGAGTCAGCTTCCCAGAGTAGAGTCCCCTATCCAGTCTGTTTCTATGGTCTGTTGTTGGTTCCTAGATGTACATGTTTACATTTTACATGCAGTTTTTAAACTAGGAGATGGGGGGGGGGGGGGTTGAGGGAGAAGCCGCCTGTTGCAGAGGAGCACGTGGATCGGACAGCGACTTCTTAGATTCTCTAGGTTATAGTCAGGAGCAGAGGATGGAAGAGGATAATGTGAGGGCCAGATCAGATGAGAAACATTCCCAAAGAATTAGACACATCAGAAAAGGGCAGACAAATAAACAGTGACAAGTTTTTAAAGTGCTTGTACACAAAAGCTAAAGTCTAAATAATAAGATGGGTGAACTAGAGTGCCTCGTGATAAAGGAGGATATTGATATAATAAGCATCACAGAAACCTGGTGGAGTGAGGATAATCAATAGGACACAATTATTCCGGGGTACAAAATATATCGGAAGAACAGAACAGGTCGGGGGGGGAGGAGGGGGACTATGTGAAAGAAAATGTAGAATCAAATGAAGTAAAAATCTTAAGTGAATCTACATGTTCCATAGAATCTCTATGGATAGAAATTTCATGCTCTAATAGATCCCGAATGTTATATTCTTATCTACCACCTGACCAGGACAGTGATAGTGATGATGGAAATGCTATCAAAATTAAGAACTCAATAATAGTGGGGGATTTCAGTTATCCCCATGTTGACTGGGAACATGTCTGCATTTCATCCTGAGGTGACAATTTCTCGATACTTTAAATGACTGCTTCTCGGAGCAGCTGGTCCAGGAACCCACAAGGGGGAGAGGCAACTCTCGATTTAGTCCTGAGTGGAGCGCAGGAGCTGGTCCAAGAGGTAACTATTATAACAGGACTGCTTGGAAATAGTGACCATAATATAACAACATTTAACATCCCTGTGGTGGGAAGAACATTTCAACAACCCAACACTGTGGCATTTAATTTCAAAAAGGGGAACTATGCAAAAATGAGGGGGTTAGTTAAACAGAAATAAAAAGGTACAGTGACTAGAGTGAAATCCCTGCAAGCTGCATGGGCGCTTTTTAAAGACACCATAATAGAGACCTAACTTAAATGTATACCCCAAATTAAGAAACACAGTAAAAACTAAAAAAGAGCCACTGAGGCTTAACCACCATGTAAAAGAAGCAGTGAAGGATAAAAAGGCATCTTTTAAAAAGTGGAAGTCTACAATTCAAGACATATCAGTTAAGTTAAACCCATTTAATAGAATTCTAGTTTTTTAATCAATGTTGTGCTTTTTGTAGTCATGAAGCTTCAGGCTGCAATGGTGAATCTGAGGTAGAGCTTACATTGTTCTATGAAAGTAAGTACACACAGATTTACCATGTTACTTCTGTTTTGGAACTAGTTTATGCTTCAAGCAGTAGTGGCAGGTATTGTAATATGCCTTTGGTCCCTAAAGGGTTCCTAGCCAATTCCTTTTTGATGTAGTATTTGATTTCCTCTAAGCAATAGTTACCTTTTATAGGTATATAAAGTTCTTGAGTACCTTTTTGCCCCTGTATCATTTTTGATGATAAAGCCCCCAGAACACTGGCTTAAGTCCACTTTCTCCTGAAATCCTGTTTAAAGTACTATACTCCCTTCTGGTATTATGTAAATGTAATCTAAGTTATGCAACTTTAATAATAGGATGATTAGGCAGAGGAGGGAAGGATGAGTTCACAGGATCTATGGACTAGAACTACAGTTGGAAAGGAAGTGGGGCATTGTCATGAGAACTATTTTAGCTTGGTGGAAAACACAGAAGCAGCTCTATTCCTCCATAGATACATCTGCTAGCTAAGATACCTCTTACAAAAGCTCTAAGGCAGGGGTCTTTTTGCCATTTCAAGTGTTCTGAACACTTATCAAAATGGGGGACTGCAAAGATATAGAAGTGATATCTGGATCAGCCCACAGAGAACATACTACAACATTTGGCCTCAAATCATTTTCCTTGGAGAATGAAATGTTAGGAGCCCTTAGTGTAACTGATGTGAAAGTGAGTCCTGGAGACATTCTTTCTGAGAGCTAGTTTGTCTGTTCAGTTCTTTATTAAACAGCTGAAGTTGGAAGTCCAGACATACAAGATGCCTGAGGCCTTGGGCCAAGTGCCTACTCACATGTACACCCCAAGCACTGACTGTAGTGCTTTAGGAAAAACTTCTGCTGTCTACCAAAGCAGACAGACTTAAGTCAGCTTAAGAAACAGCGGATGTAGCTCTTTCTATTCATCTTCCCCTTGGTGGTTCACTGCTGACGTGTGCAAATTCAGAGAATGCCTTGTTCAAGGAACTTTTAAATTCTAAAGAACATCTTAAAGCACTTATCACTATGAAACAGTAGTGATTTCTCCTACTCTAGCTGCTGTAACTGCAGCAAGGAAGATTGTTCTGACCAATAAATACTGCAACCAATCTTTAGTTCAATGGCTAAAGTGGCATAACCATCTGGCAGATTCCCAACCCCTTGTTTGAACCATATGTTCACATATCTGCAGGCTTCAAGAGTACCACACAGCTTAGGGGTGTCTTTTTGGCTTATAGCAAAAAGCAAACAATCCTTATCAGTTTGATCTACGTAGAGATTAGAGAGTTTTGCCCCCTCTGTTCATGTCTCTCCCTGTCTCCCTCCCCAAATTGTACAAAAGTTGAGCAGTTATTAGTGGGTCTGTATTACTCCTCTGTTCTGGACTCAAGTAGCATTACAGTTGCTGAACAACTTGTTCCCCCAATTGGAGAGAATGACTTCCACTGTGTAATGATCAGCAAGCAATAAGGAAAGGAATTACTCAACAGATGCAATTACTGGAGCCCCAAAGTCAGGGATGCTTTCTGCACCATGTAGGGAAACAGCCAAAATAAGATAATTAGGATAAAGGGTAATAAACATTTAAGTCAGGTATTTCAAAAGTTACAGTTCATAGTTGGTACCAAAAGGCCCTGATGGTGATAAAATACAAGCTATTTTTATGTTTGCCTAATGTACTGCTATTAATTTTAAATGAGTTGATACCTTAAACATGCATATTCACTTTAAGGATTTGGTTAAATAAAAATAACAGTGCTCAATATACCTGAACTAAGAAGTTAGCAATTGAAAGATTGCTATGTTGATAGCTAGGGAAATCTGTTTAGTTCAAATATTGATTTGTACTGTCAAGTGTTAACTCTAGGTTTCAAATTGGCATTTTGTAAATAAGTGTTAGTTAAGAAACGTTAGTCTTGCTTACTGAATGTGTAATGGTGTTAGTTTCTAAAATCTTGACTGTATGCTAATATCTGAAGTGTTAAGTGTATTCAGTTTACATTAAGGTTACAAAATTCAAACAGTCTAGAAATGCCAAAGTTCAAAAGTGAGTGAACTGGACAGAGCTGGAACAAGGAAAGATTTAGTTTTTAATTGGCTAGCAGGTGGATGTGGAAGAAGCAACTACACAGTTAAAATTGGGGTACAGAGGCAAGGAACAGGCTACACGTCTTGAACTTAGAGCCCTGTGGTGTGTGTGGGTTTTTGTTTTGTTTGAGGAACTGCATTAATAGTTTCTAACTTCTGATTTATAGGGGATCGTATTACCTTAGGAGAGGAGGGGACAATAGGCAAGTCTTTGAGATCATCCTTGGGAACAATGCAGATCAAAGAAACTTCTCTCATAACATCTCAAATTACTGTATCAGACAATTGTAGGTAAGTACATTTTCAGAGCAATTTAAATTGTTTGCAGTGTTTATAGCAATGTTGGGCCCACCCTCATTTAAATTGTCAGTTTTTTTAAAATCCAGCATCCGTCACATGTAGAAATCATTACTATTTCCTATCTTCCTCTCCAAAAAGTTAATTTACTTAACTTCTCTGAATTCTGCCTCCCACAACCAGACATATTTAAGTTAAATGTAAGCATTCATATTACTCTAAGGCTACATCTACTCTACAAGCTAGGGGTATGATGCCCAGCTCCTCTACAGATACTCACTCACTAGCTCAAGGAGAGCTAGCTTGAGTATAATTAGCAGTGGAGCTGCAGTAGCACAGACAGCAGCAGCACAGCTTAGCACATACCCACAGGATCCAGGGATCATGTATTCAGTACAGCTAAGTCATACCGGTGCCCCTGCCACCACAGCTATACTACTTATACTCTTGCTAGCTCTTATACACACTCACACTAGGTTGATATGTGAGCTGGGACTCTCAGCCCTACGTCATACTAGCAACGTAGTCCAAGATGACAAACACTCCTGTTTTCCTTACAGACATCAATCATCTGCTTGGGCAATTAACAGGACAGCTACACCTACATAGTACTGTAGCAGGTGAAGGAATTTTTTTTTGTTTTTGAAAGCTACAGTCCCCCACCACATAGATTGATAGGACTAGTTTTCCTAGGCCAGGAAAACTGACAGCATCCCTTTGAATACTGTACTCTCTACAAATAAGCATTCAATACAAAGCACTTCATGTTGTGCAGGAGAGCTGGATGCCTTCACACAGCATCATCAGAACTTCTCCAGAAACTGTAAAATAATGGCTCAAAGACTGTACAGACAAGTCCAACCTTTATTTAAAACTACATTTTAAAATTACTAAACAAATCACAATGAATAAAAAAGATTAAGACAGAAAAAGAACAGTGCAGTAGAGGATTCAGTTACAGCTGTTTAAACTGCCCTGGGCAGAAGTTAGCATATCTATCCTAAAGGCAGTAGTGTGTCAAACTAATTTACATTTTTATACAGATTCAAATTCAGTGAAGTTTGTGCCAATTTTCTATATGCAATGGTATATGTGGAGAGGGGCTAAGAAGTAGTTTCTGGAATTTTTTTTCATGCACTTTGAGCTCCAGCAGTTTCTGCAAAATAAAAATTTTACTCATTAATGTCCAGGAACAATTACTGAATCTCAGATACACATCTTAACAGGTATATGTTTAAAAGTACTGTATTGCTGAGAACATCTTGACAAAACAAGTCCCTCCTCATTGTTGGTCTATACACAGTTTGCACATTGTGTTAGTTGAATAGGTGCAACCCATCATGTGGGCACTCTGATTTCAGATAAAAAGCACCCTAATGCAGTTACCAACTTAAGCAAAATTGAAAGAGGGTACTCAACCCACACTAAGTGTCCACAGAAGTGAGATCCATCAATTTAACTAGATTGGTTTAGAAACCAATCAATTAAGTGCAACTTGTGTGGAGACCAGCCCTTAGTGCCACTAAATGTGAATCTAACATTTAGGAGGAAAATTACCATGTCTTGTTCCAATACCAAGCTTTTATAACTGTTGAAATACCAGTCACTGTTTCAGGCAGTGACTGTTGCCATTGTACTAGCACCCTTGAATCAATATCCTTAGTTTGTTTACGACAGATTAAAGGTTTTAGTACTGGATTTAAGACAAATTTTAATTCCTATTTTTTCCCTTAAAAGTTACTTTTAAAAGTCTCTTTAAATTCAGGGCAGAATTAAAAGAATGAATTTGTATGTCAGTTAGCCTAACAGTCTATTGTAGTGTAATTTTTTACACTTCAAAATATTTCATATTACTTTCTGATAGAAATTGGAATGTAAACCAGAAAATATCAGTTTGTAAATAATTAAGACCCACAATCAGCAAGGTATACCCAGGCTTTTAAAATACCACTTTTGTTTTTGTGACTTGCATCTTCATATCTAGAACAAAACAGATTGAACCCTATCTCCTTTCCTTGCTCTTTAAGTATTCCTCTTAGGCATCTGAATTACAGGTCTAAAAATGCCATCAAGAGATTTCTGGTTACATCAGACTTAGGTGACCTTTTTTTTTTTAAATCTACTACACTTGGGTTTTTTCCCTGTCATCCTTCACCTGTTCTTTCCCCTATTCAAAGTGTAACTAAAGTTTAGCACCTGCATCTCACCTCACTGCAGCAGTCAATGCAGATTTTAAAACTTTATGCACAGATCTGACCCAGTCACCTATGAATTAAGGAGTTTTGAATCACATAACAAAAGTGTATTTAACATTACTAGGCTACTCCTGGGGGAATTCTGCATCACTATGCAGGTGCAGAATTCATGTCCTCCAGATTTCTTTGCTTCCCCGCAGAAAAGTGATTTCTGATAGGAGAGCAAAGGAAAGCCACAAGAGCAGTTACAGGGCGTTCCCCAGCAGCACAGACAGGTTGGTTTGGGGACCTGGAGCAGCCAAGAGAAATGTAAATCAACACCAGGGGAGTGTGAAAGGGGTGGGCCGTCATGTGTGTGTGTGAGTGAGAGAGACCCTGTCCCTCTCGCTCACTACTGCAGCATGCTTGGCATGGAGGAGAAGGGCTTCAAGGTGTGTCTGAGGAGGTAGGTGTGTCTTTGTGAATTCCCCAGGAGCATAAAACAGGTGTAAAACTTTTAGGGCTCCTTTATATGGCCAGAGTGGTGTAAAGGACAGCATGGCCTTATAAATATTTAAATGATTAGAACTGGTCTAAATGTTTGGACTGAAAAAATTTCCTCCATGAACTATTTGCTACTGAACTTTTGGGAGATGGTCAGTAGCCAATATAAATTGTGAGTCTGATTCCCCAGCTCTCACTGGCTCTTCAGTTGCCTCTGATGTAACACTGAGCATATGGCTGCATATATTTGTTGACTAATAACTAGAAAGAAAAGGTCAAACCTAGCTACATTACTATTAGGCAATGTTTTGGTGGATTTCCTCAAATGCTCCTCACTCCCATTCTCCAAACATTGTATTGTAGTTTAAATAAATTACCAAAATAATTGAAACTAGCATGATTATATTGCAGTATTTTGATAAATAAAATATGTAGAATTTAATTTTTTGTTGCAGAATTCTCCCAGGAATAGCTGATTTATAACTTACAATATCAGATCCTTCCTTACCCTTAACTTCAATTAGAAAAAGGATTGCTTCTTTAGTCACAGTCAAGAATATCTTGACGGATAAAAATTACTGGAAGCAGCAGCAGAAAAAAGAACATTTATGTCAATACAAATTTTCCAGTATGTCATAATGAAAACTGATACATTGACAATCGGAAGATTGAGTTTTCTTGCTTTACTCAACAATAATCCTGAAGGTTTTAGACCCTAATAAAGATTAACTCTCCCAAGAGGAGATTCATGAGTTAGGAATTTAAAGAATCTCTCACCAGGTTCTTTCAGTGTTTGAGAATCTCCAGCTAATTCTTCACCTTGCATTCCATCACCATCTAGTATTGCATCAGACAAAGTGTTAGTCTGGGCCTCCGCCACCATTTTCTTCATTAGATCTGCCTTGGGAGTGGATAAAACAAATTAGTTTCCGGAGTCATATTATTTCTTCCCTCCCCAATTTAAAAAACAAGACTCATTTCTGTGATGGCCACTTCTAAGTACAGAAAACCTCCAAGCAAAATACCTCTGAATATATTGTGAGTTTAAGGGGCAAGTCTTCAACTTTCACAAAGTCATCTTCATCAGACTTTTGACTTATGTTTCCGGACCCAGCTTCCTGTTGATGACAGAATTTATGACATTTTAAGAAGAAAATACAGAGGTGCATGATTCTGTTCTAAATACAGATATCTGATAACTCTCTTAAAATATAACTAAAAATAAAAAATAAAAGAAGTGCCTGTATGCTCAATTTAACCTACAAACTGATTGAGTCTGGAAAGAAGGCTTAACTTTGAAATGACAAATTTTATATTCAAGACAGACAATATGGAAACTCAAGCTATACGTACATATTCATTCACTAACACAGGTGACTCTGTATCAGGGCTGCCAGCCATGGAGCTTTCTGGGCTTCCTGTTAAGGATTTGGTTTCTATGCACATTGTTTCGGATATCTGAATTTCATTTACTAGTAAGGAAGGGCTTGGCTCTTCTGTTGCTGACACCTCGGTAACAGTAACAGACTCAGGTGCACTGACTGTTAGAAGTTGCTTATTCTCCAGCATATTGCGATAATGAGGCAAAATAGCAGGCACATCTTGTTCATCTAAAAACACAAAGCATTTTAAACCAGACACAGATTTTGACAAAGTAAATGGCTTCTTAATATTTTATTTAAAAAAACCACAAAACCTTCAAATGAACAACCAAAGCAAGTTTCCAGCAGACATTAGTCAATTTGTCTTTGACATGAACGGAACAGAAATTAATTCTGCTGAAATATTTGAGAGGGCAACAGCCTTGTAAACTCTCATTGCAAACTAAAATGAACCTAATTAAAAGCCAATATATCAAATTACAGATACCACATATTAAATATCTTCCTGAAGTTTATAGGCTAACCTTAAAGTCAAGTGTCATTTTGTAAATACAGAGATCAATCGTGGTAAAAAACTTGACAAATCTGCCGTTTATAGATCAGGTTCATAGTAAGTTGTTCAATATTTCAGGCTCCCCCCCCCCCCCCCCCCCAAAAAAAAAAGTTATTTCAAAGAATGTATAAAAGGGATACTATAAAGCCATAATTTACAAGAACCTCATTTATTCCAGTAGGTCATTTTAAAATGTTGTCTGTGTATAAACAGTGACATCAAAATCAGAAATATTTTAAGTTTAGAAATTAGCGCAATTATTTACTGGTAAATTGCTAAAGTGCAAAAATACACTCATTTTAAGTTGTTTGGTACTAAAACAGAGTAATCCTTAGCAGTGTTTTGGAAAGTTAATCAATCTGCAGTTGTTAAACCACAGATTTGTTAAGCTTGTTAATTTAAAATTCTGATGTTTAAATTAGCTTTTTAAATTATCCACAAACTTTATATCAAAACAAAATGTAAAATACAATCTTTTGAGGGCAAGGTTAGTATTTTTTATGATGAATCAGCATATTGTGATTAAGTTAGTTTTCTTCCCTACACTGAAGATATTGAGAGAGATGTGTGACACTATTCCCGGTAGCGGGTACAACTTTAGAACAGACTGGTGCATGTAGAAAGGATCTGACATGAATGTTGAAGTTAAAGCACAATTATTATTATGACCGATGGGAACTTAAAGGGCAAATGTACAGTGTGAAGTGCACATAACTGTCTGCTTTTTTTTTTTTAGTCTGTGTATGCTCTTACATAAAAATTTTAAACAGTACAATGTGCAGGATTTCTTAATGTTTTGCATGACTGCTGAAGCACTACAGAATTCAGAGATACAGAGCTGTCAATCTATGAGAGGAGCATGTGTCAGTGCAGAAAACACAGACTACTGCTAATTGTCTGTAATAAAAAATAAATCTTAGGTGAGATAGGACGCAACCATCGTGACATGCGGTAGACTGGCCATCTTTTGCCAATAAGTAGCCAAGAACAGAAGGGCAATTTATTTTTGAAACAGTTAAGAGGTTTGACACATTTTCCCATCACTTCTCCAGTAGATATGGATTTGATTTAGTCCCCATCTAATATAAGATTTCTCACACAGGAATGATCAAATATTTTTAAAGCCTTATATTTATTGACTATGAAGGATGAAAATGGCAGGGAGTGAGAAGTAGACAGCAGCAATTATCTGTTGATTATGAAATTCAAGCTTTACGTTCCAGTTTACTAAAGCATTATCCTCATCAGCTATTATTCAATAGCATGTTTTTTTTTCTTGATACAAGAATATTCAATTAAATGTGTGTGTGAACCATGATATCGAAACAGTCCATAAAGTTATACATGGACAAATGTCAAAATGCAACTCTATCATATACACTCAATTATATTGAGGTTTCTCTTTTAAAATGCTTGTTTTTTCTCGTTTAATACAATTAGATCTCAGCACATGCAAGATAAGTAAAACAATCTAATACATTCTTACAAGATGTCAACTTCTTCCTTCTTGTAGAAGGCAAATTTACATGAAAGTGATAGTATGATTTTTTATTTTTGTTATGTACATAATTTAAAGTTTTACTCAGATCTTACCTTTAGCACTAAGAGATTTCTGCTTAGTTGATAAAGTCTCATATTCATTTGGTTTATCAGATTCATCTGTTGGAATCTATATGGGAAAAATCATGTTTACACAAGATAACTTCCATTAGGGAGAGTTTAGTAGCTTACAATATAACCACCACCAACTTGTCTATATTAGTTTAAATACTCTGCAAGTTCTACTGTTTACTTGGTAGTTGCTCTTCCATAGATTAAAAGATCTCACTGTTAAGATGTCCTCATCATAAACCCATACATCAAACTGAAAATCTCCTCTATCAGCATTTATATCATTCAGTACTTTTAGGCAGTTATACTTGCCTACCTCTTAGGCATTTTAGCAAAATGAACATGTTTTAAAAAGGTCTTCATAGGTCAGTCCTTCTAACCCTTCACTCATTGGCAAATTAAGGAACAAGTCTCTAGAACCAAATCATTAGAAACTCTTGAAGGAGTATGAACAATGAAGTGGTTCAACAGCTAATAAAATACTGAAATTTTATTTTGAAATCTGCTACCATACTAGAAGGCTGGAGAGTAGACAGTAGTTGTACCTATCTTTAAAAAAAAGCTCTAGAAGTGATCCTTGAAATTACAGCCTACTAAATTTACTTCAGTACAGTTAAACTATATTGAAAAAATTTAGAATAGAATTATAAAGCAAGTATTGGTACATGGGATGATGGAATGGCTTCTGCAAAGGCAAACTAAGTTTTAGTTATCTACTACAAGTTTAGAGGGCCTATCAACAAGAACGAAGAAAGAACCATCACCTGACAATGTATCTAGACTTTCAAGAAGTCTTTGATACCTGTCTTAATATGTCTATGTCCTTGCCATAAATGCTACCACAGAAAAGATGGAAACAGTTGCCGTTTTCTTTTAGAAAATTGAGTAGCAAGGATATGACCAAACTTCTTTTACTGTAAGCTATCATATTACAATGAGAATAGGTTTTTCTGTCAAATCCTGCAGTATAAACTGAAATTACATTCATGTCCATATCTACAAACAGTTATCTTGCATTTTGAAAGGGGGCAAGAGTGTTTTTTTTTTTTTAAATGCAGATTTCAAGAGTCAAATCTGGTTTCAAAAACAATGAAAAGAGATCACCATGGGGGGTGATGTTATAAAAATACAAGTGTTGGAACAGCAGCTTTTATAGAGGATATTTAATACCTAGAGATTGTAACTGGGATATGTAGGGACAGTTCACGTGACCTATGAAAGGAAACCACTCTCATACCAAAGCTGCTTTTTAAAATGCCAATGTGAGAGCAAGGTTTTAAACTGATGCACAAAACCAGACTGTACCTGAAGACTACCCTAGCCAAGTATCTGTTATAAAGAAATCATGAACTTTAACCCAGCAAAATTCAAACTGGAAATTTAAAAAGATATATATATTTTAACAGTGAAGGCTGTGGTACATTTTCTCTCACTTGGTGTCTTGAAATCCAGACTGGATATCTCTACAATATATTCTTTAATTCAACCATAAGTTGTTGGGCCAGATGCCAGGAATCATTGTGTAAATTTTGATGGCCTGTATTATGGAGGTCAGACTAGATGACTGTATCGGTTCTACTTCTGATCTTCAAAATCTATGAAGATAAGTGATGGGACTAGATGAATATGAAATTTTAAATGCTCACAATGTATGAGACCTGCAAACTTCTCTGAAAAATCATCCTATTCAAAGTCAACTCTCTTCTCAAATTTTCTCTTTCCAATTTGGTGGTGGAGGGTGGGGGAGAAAGAAAGTAGTAATGACTTGATAAAGCCTAACAAAGTAACAATAGTTGGACATCACAAATGGCTACTGAGCAAGTAGGTATTCTAAACTGAACTAACATTATTCACTGAAGGTGGGAAATGAACAGCAGAAATATTAAAGCTGGAAACCGTGAATTTAAATAAAGCATGAGATGCACCCAAACTGAGTGGGATCACCATGCAACTCATGTTCGGTGCGACCACCTCTCTGTCTCCACTTATGGAGGGGCGAATCCACCAAACCCGAGTATCGGTGCAACCACACAGGCTAGGTCACACCACCTGAAGTGGGGAACCTGGCCCCGTCCTATGGGACAGGAACCATTGCGGGGGGGGAGAGAGGGGGGCGAGTGCAGTGTGCACTCTCTCTCTAAACCCTCCCTCCTCTCCTTCCTCCTCCCCACAGGCTGCCTGCCCTCTCCCAGTCATGGATATATTGTGTTTTTTACGCACACCTGCTGTAAAATATATTGAATATTGGCACGCCAAATTCTAGTCTTAATTGTAAAGCCAGAAGATACAACCGATCTAGCCTGACCTCCCGCATATAACACAGGCCATAATTAATTTCTGTTTGAACAAGAGCATATATCTTTTTGAAAAATATCCAATATTGATTTAAAAGTTTCCATAATGGAGAATCCACCACAACCCTTGATAAGATGTTCTAATGGTTAGTTATCCTCACTATTAAAAAATTATTTCCAGTCTGAATTTGTCCATCTTCAACTGCTAACCATTGGATCTTATTATACCTTGGTCTCTTATATTGAAGAGCCCTCTTATCAAATTTCTGTTCCCCATATAGGTACTTATAGACTGTGATCAAGTCACCCCTTGGCCTTATCTTCATTAAATTAAACAGACTGAGCTCCTTGAGTCTATCACTAAAAGGCATGTTTTCCAATTCATTTATCACTGTCACAGCTCATCTCTGAATCATCTTTAATTTATCAACTACCTTACTGAACTGTGCACAGCAGAATTGGACAAAGTATTCCACTGAGGTTGCACTAATGCCCAATATAGAAGTAATATAGCCTCCCTACTCGTACTCAAGATTGCCTGAGTTACATATCCAAGGATTGCATTAGCCCCTATTGACCACAGGGTCACACTGGGTGCTCATGTTCAGCTGATTAACCTGGGAAGCAGTGATTCTGAAAAAGACCTGGGAGTCATGGTGGAAAGTCTCCCATTCTTTATGTATGGCCTACATTCTTTGCTCCCAAATGCATGACTTTATATTTTGGCCATATTAAAACACATAGATTACTTGGTAAGCAAGCAAGCAAGCAATCAGTGATCTTCCCTCTTCCTTTATTTAGCATTCCCCCAATCTTTGTCCCATCTGCAAACTTTATCAGTAATGATTTTTGTTTCCTTCCAGGTCATTGATAAAAACATTAAATAGCATAGGATCAAGAACTGATCATGCAAATATCCTTACCAACAAGAACTCAAGAAGAATGTATGACAGGAAAAAGGGTATCCATGTATAATATTTCTTTAAAGCAACCCTAGTAAGTAACAGAAGAAAGGACTGGCAGTTCAAGAATACAATGCATAGATAACTTCCCTTCATTAAAATATTTTTTTGAGTACCAACTAGGTTAACTAAGGTTTGTAGAACTCTGATAGTACCTGTCTTTGATCATTTTCAGCTGTAGTTTCATTGCTGGCTTGCAGTGAAGTCTGGACATCCACAGGTCCTTCTTCAAACTCTTCTATTTCTTCATCTTCATTCTCATCTTCCCCACTTCCATAATTAGTTAGAGCTTGTGTTTCCGCTTTAGACAAACCTGAAGTCAGTCAATGCAAGAGTTTCAAAACAGCTTAGTCACTGATATAAGTTATACTGGTTCTTCATTAAAACTCGTCATCAGTATTTCAAAAAAATAAAATTCAGACTTTGTTTAACTAAGTTCTCTTCATATTCTGGAATAGGAGATAAGGCAACATTAGATACCTAGAACCTCAATATAAACATGATAAATTATACTGTCTGTGAGAATGGTTATGACCTGTAATTCTCTTGTGAGACCTTTTCCTGGAATGAAAATACTCTACAGAAACCTGACTGGAAGTACCACCAAACACCACTGCTGTGCTGTAATGTAACTAAGTACTTTTATTTAATGTAAGTCTACTTGAAGAGTGCAACCATGATGGAAGCAGAGATATTCAAGGGTGGAACAAGGGGACATAATTAGGAATAATGCAATGAGAAGAGAAAACATTTAGGTGAGATACCCAGGAAAAATGTACGGATAGCAATTGGAGCTAAACTACAGAATCAGAATAATAAAAGGAGAATGAAAGCCATTAGGGCTTGAAAAGATTCATATGACGAGAGACTGAAAAGACTGGAATTATCTGCCTTAGGAAGGAGGAGAGGAAAAAGAGGGAAATGATAAATATATATAAAACAAATGGTACAGAGAAGGTAGATTATAAACTTTCCGTTTCCCTGGATCTCAACATATGAACATTCACTGAAATTTAAAGGAAATACTTTCTTCAAACGATGCATTAATAGAGTGTAGAACTCATTGTCAGAGGATATCACAGAAACTAAGAGCATGGCAAGATTCAAAAAGTGATTGGACATGTATGTGGATAACAAAAATAGTTCTTAATGGTAAGAAAAAAATCAGAAGGGATGTAAACCACATGCTTCTATGTTTAAGACAATCTAACTAGGAGGGATCATGACAAGGCCTTCACTGGAGACGAGGAAGGGGATTTATCCCACATTTGCCTAATTTGGAGTTTCTTGACCCATCCTCTGAAGCTGGCTGGCCACTGAGACACAGGTTACTAGACTATATGGCCCATGGATTTGATGGGATGGGAATTCCTATAAGACACAAATCCATGGAATAGATCTTCTAAGTAGTGGAAGCTCCACTGCTTTTGGCATTTAAACCTAGACTGGACAAGATACTAGAAAATGTAGTACTGGAAACAATGGTGCACAGAGAAGAGAAACTATATGAGTTAATAGAAAACTGAGATAAGACCTATTAACCTTATGCATCTATAGCACACACAAAGAGTATATCATTAAAAATTGTCATAAAATTAGTTCCATGAAGTTACAGTAAAAAACTGAGTAACAACCTACCAAAACAATAAAAACACACCACTTACTTATAGACACCGGACAACCTTCACTCTCCTCATCTTCCTCTTGATCAGATGCATCAGATCTCATACTTTGAGGAACTTCACCATCATTGTATATTTCTGATTCTTGTGTGTGTTTAACTGTTTCAGTCTCATCCTTGTCCTAGTCATAAAGTAAAATTAAACCTCTATTGAATAGATTTTTCCCTTATTCTGGACAAGAAGATTATTGTAACAGTTTTTACTCACTGTAACAATTAAGTGCATTGCCTCTGTGCCAGTGTGTGGCATGATAAAGCTACTCTGCCTTCCCTACCCCAGGGGCTGAGCAGAGAGGCTCAGGAGCTAGTTATATCAGGCTCTAGGTTTTTTGGAGGACCTCCGCTGCTGGGAGAATTCCCAGCAGGTGGTTTTCACTCCCTTTGCTCCATCTGAATAGTGCAAAGGGAGCAGCACAAACAGGGCCTCTAAAGTACTGATTGTGGCCACCTAATTATTTTGAAATATGTTCAGCTCTCTGGCTGATACCGCTGCCATATTTTTTTCTTTGATAGCCCCTCCCATACAATAATAAGACTGTATGTAAAAATCAAATCCACTTTGAAAGCCACGGAAATATCATGAAAGGCCGGAAGAATCTGATCCTAGACACTAATGTATAAAGGCAACTTCATATAGGTTGTCTTTGGATCTGAGTCTCTCACCCACAGGGTCCTCCCTCCTCAGAACAATACCACCCTTGTTTTTTCTCATAGAAAAAACCATTCACAATTGCTTAGATAAGAGTCCTCAGGAGTGTGCCTTTTCTTTCTTAAAGACAGAAAAAGAACTGGGAAAAAGAATGGCTATAAAAGCATAAACTCGGCCTGTATGCCCAGATGTTTTTGAAAAGACAAATCAAATCCAACACATACTCAGTGGCCTTAGACTACTTTATGGAGGCTTGATGGGAACCAGGCGACTTCAGATCTCAAGGAGACCTCAGAATAGACACCAGGACATTTAGAAGTTTCGAAGACTTCTTTCATGCAAAAGGAGGTGGATACTTAGACCAGGAACCAAAGGATTCCATGGGTCTAGTCTTCAGGCTCCTACAGTAAGATAGTGCACATTGTTCACTATCCTCCACCTGCAAATAGTAAACCCTGTGCACACAAAGCAACCTCAAAGAATATTCATGTGGAAGGCACAGATAGACCAGGTATGTGACTCTTTATCAACATCAAATGAGTGACACACCAAGCACAGTTCAATCTTGCTTGTTTGCAGAGATCTGCCATAGAGCCTACCAAGACGACAACCCTGAGTAAGAGAGAAGGAAAGAAGGTAGCTAACAGAGCTGGGTGTTCACTTGGAGTCAAAAGAAGTAGGAGTTGAACATCATACAATGGTGATTAGTCAAATAATCCACACAAAAACTATGCTAATCATGAAGGGTGCAGAAAAAGGTTCCTATGCTCACAGCTAGCCATCATCAAGAAGAAGCTGAAAGTGGCTGGAGCCACAAGTCCTCTTTATAACCTCTTTGTTTGGATCTGCAAAGTGGTCACTTTGCTCTGCTTTTCAAGATGATTCTGCATTCACAGCACAGAGCATACATATCACAATGAGGCTGACAGAGGCAGTTTTTGAGAACAAGTACTGAAAAGGAATAATGATGTGATGCTACTCTGAAGAGAGATACTAAAAAAGATATTGAGGAATTCCATGTTTATTTTGTCTATTTCTACATCAATTCTGCTAAGTTTATAAGCTGCTATTTTTGTTAGTTTTAAATTGCCAGCCCTGCAAACTATTACTGGGGTCTCAAAGTCAATCTTGCTCTTTCACACCTGCAACACCATTAACAGAGATCCTGCAGGTCTCATTATGTTTTTAGTTAAACCTAATGTAACGTTTGTGTTCAAAGAGCTTTCACAACTGTGAATATCTTTAATGAGGATGCACAAAGATAACTGAGGGCAGAATCTGGCTCTGCGACAATAATTTAATGTATAAGAAACAGAATCAAACTCAGTGTCTGTAAGCTGTGCTGGCTCTGCTGTGCTAACAATGAAAATGAGTAGATCTTGGTCACTAAAGTATACTGCCATTATTGAATACATGCAGAAGGGAATCTACTGATTAAGGAAGTTCACTTTCGTCTACATAAATAATTTTTCAGAAAGCTGCACTTTAAACAATAGGTTACAGTACACATTGTGTTTCAGAGACAACTAAAGTAAAGAGTTGGTAACAGTTCGAGGAGACAGAAGAGGGTATTAAATGATATTTTCAATCAAAATTAAATTTTGAAACATTTGCTTTCCAAGAATCAGAGTGAAATGGATTGTGTAGAGACACTGGGTTTGTATGATCACTTTTGTTCAAATCATTACTAAAAATGCACTGAAAGTGATAACTAATGACTTGGGAAATTCTCTTACAAAAAGGAGTAAAGACAGCTACAGTTTTAAAAAATAAGTATAACCTACTTTGTCTTCATCAATATCTTCAGCAGATGAACTAACTCCTACCTCAAGAACTCTCTTTGCCTAGAAGACAACCAATTAAATTATCTTCAATTCTGAATTGAAAAATCCATATTACAAAATTTAGCCTATAAATCCACATTTAAATCAGAAATGGCTTTGAAATACTGGAAAAAATTGACTTAGTGTCATACCATTACTTAGAATTATGTTTATATACCATGCCTACTATTATAAATTCAAACTCGAAAATGGCAATAAAATACTCTAGCAAGTATTTCTCAAGCCTTTGCTGTAGTTTTTGAAGGGAAACATCTTTAAATACGTGTCATCACTATCTGGGAGTTATAATACTCATTCAGAAATGCTTTGCCAGGTATCTTACCGTTCAGTTATATTTTTTAAATGAATTTTTATGACTCTTGTACTATCCCAATTTCACAGATGTTTCTATTCACATTAAAATGAAATTAGTTGAGCTTCATTTTTTTTATTTGAGACTTCCAAAGAAAGCTACTAGGGCTTCCATTAAAATACAAAAAGGGAATAATTACAGTATATAAAAGGAAGTAATTAGGTAGTTGCTTAATGCTATGGTGGGGTAGTATTCATTTAGCTTATACAAAGTATTTTTGTTCTCATTTAGTTTTTCTATAGTAAGTTCATTATGAACCCTGATGATGTGCCACCATGTGATCCCACAGTCCAGAACTAAAAGTTCTCATGATACATCCTGTTGATATAGATGGTACCAAGGAAACTCTTATTAGCATTACAGGAGGAGAATTTTTATTACATTCTTATTTATCAATTCCAAGGCCAGAAGGGACCATTGTTTTCATCTAGTCTGACCTCCTGTGTAAGAATTTCCACAAAATAATTCCTGTTTGCACTAGAGCAGATCTTTTAGGAAAAAAGATCCAAACTTGATTTAAAAATTGCCCATGATGGAGAATCCATCACAACCTTTGGCGTTGTTCCAATAGTTGTTTACCTTTACTGTTAAAAATGTACACTTATTTCCAAACTGAATTTGTCCACTTTCAACTTGCGTGTTTCTTTTTAATAAGAGGTTAACATTTTATTTACATTCCTTATTGAAGTTTGTCATACATCCAAGAAACCCTGCCAAAACTGAAACTTTGCCAGATTGCTCACTGACATAGCAGCATAAGTAGTCTTTCTGCAAAACTTTAGTCTCACTGAAGTAGTGGATGGAAGGGCAGAAGGTGCAGGGCAAGAGAGGTGGTGTTCTCATGAGCCCAATTCTACAACTATTTACTGACACGAATGTCCCATTAAAGTTAATGAGATTAATTGACCTGAGTAAACTCACTTGTGCATATTTATAAGGTTGGATCTTATGTTTTTTTGCTTATGAAGAAAAACAGAAAAATGTGACAGGAAGAGCATTATCTCTGACATCTTCCATGCACTAGGCCACTGTAACTGATGTGCCTATATACAATCATTTTATTACTGTGATGTCATATTAATAGAAATAAGCTTTCAGAAGTAATATGTTCTTTTTTCTAGGAAAAGTTTTTAAAATAATTTTAAGTTAAACATGCACATATTAACTGAAATCAGAAAAATTACATGCTTAAAAGAAAAAGCTTAAGCAGTTAACCTCTTTATCATAAGGTTGTATCACTCCCGCTGCTTCCATTTTACTTTTGCATCTTTGTTTTACAGTAATACTGTTGCTGTCCAAATCTTTCATGAGTTTAAAGAAGGCTAGTTCATTAAATAAAACTTCAGAGATCTCCACAAGAAGATCCTCTCCACAATCTTTTAGTTTTCTACCAGCAAATTTTGCTAGTGAATCCTGTCAAAAGAGAAAAAAAAAAAAAAGTTCTTCAGTTTGAGTCATGATCTTAAAACTGAAATGAAGACTAAATAGCTTTTCCTTATAGACCTCTGAAGATCAGAAACCTAGCATATTACAAACAGAGCGAAGCTAGTTAGAAACAGATTGTTTAGGTAGCTTGTTTAAACCATATCCTGTTTAAATGGAATCCACCATGATGTAACATGGAGCTCCTTGTTATCAGGTCAAGGATCTGAATTGGCCCCAAGCCTATGGCAGTCAAAAGTCATGATCACTTGACTTTCCAGTGGTCCACATGAAGTAAATTTCTAGTTTCAGTATTGTACAAGTGCGTGCCCACAAAACCATCATTATGGTTACCTTTAAAGGCAAACTCAGCAGATGTATTTCTCCACAAGTATTTTATTTTAAATATTTGTTCATATTTTATAATGTAGTTGCTGCTTGTTGTGGAAGGTATCAGGATTCCCAGAACTTGACTGTTCTTTGTATCCATGCAAGTAACAGGCCAAAGCAAACTTGTCTGCTGACATTGCTCAAGAACCATATATGGATCTCTCTCAGTACTGTCAACAAATGCAATCACTGTGGTATGTGGGCACTAATAAAAGGGTGGTTTAATTTTGATCAAATACTTGACTTTCTGACCAAATGCCAAAAAAGTTACGTTAATATCAATTATGCTGGCAGTTGGCTCATAGGTTTCAAATCTGTATTCGTGTTGCCAGACTTGTACTACTGTCCCATCCTGAGAGACCAATTGGGAGGGAGATATGAGAAGAGGTGATATTTATGTGAGCAAACAATGTATTATTTTATTAATGTGTCAAAGAAGAAGGGAGAAGAGAGACAAGGGTTTGTGTAACTCAAATTATGCTAGATTGGAAATTTATGACCTGATTTTCAGAAATCTGTAGGAGCTGAAAATTGCTCAGCACTATTGAAAATCAAGATCACTATAATACAGATTTAAGGAATGTTTAGGCTAGAGATTGTGCATCTGCTGCAAGTTATCAAATTTGCAATATAGCCCAAAACAAAAATTTATGAAGAGAAGTTACTGACCTGCAGTATGCCACCAAGTTGCTTATGAAAAAATTTCACAAATTCTTTGCTTTCATCATTTTGCTGTGTAAGAGTCAGGACCATACGTCTTACTGATGTCAATAGCTGAGAAGAGCATATTTCATCCATGTGTTCCTAGCAAATCCCAGGGGACAAAGAAAATTATCACTACTTAAAGTGGTCACTATACCATATCTTAAAGCTGACATTTACAGACAGACATTTTTCCAGAGCGGTAACATGTTCTGGGAACACTGTTGAAGCATGGTTCAGTTCTATTCTATTCACATGGCACAACCAGGTTGTGTTTTTAACCCATGTCATAACCTTAAGGGCCCCACACAGAAGGAATTATAGCAAAGACCTTATTTATATAAAATCTACGCCCAACCTAGCCCTATTCCACCTTTCCAATATAGTTACTTCACACCAGCCACCAGAAATTTTACAACCATTTTATGATCTTCAGATACTCCGTAGCTGTGAACATTTAAAACCCTATATATGCTGGAGGGCATTGTTAAAAGATATCTACAGTTGTAAGCCTCTTTGAATTCATAGGCAAACCTCAGGCTATAGAGGGTTTAAAATGTCAGCCAGTAGGAATTATTGTCACAAATCTAAGTAATTTACGTTGTGTACAGATTACAGTGGTGACAGCATCAGAGTAAGATTGCTTGGAAGTTAATCATTTCTGCATTTACACTTCAACTTGAAAAGGTTCATTTTAGAGTAGATGGGGTCCAAAATTTGTTTTAAATTGGAAACCTAGTTTAAACCATACATATAGAGAAGCTACTGCTGCTTCATAATTTGTTTTGTACAACTACGTTGTGTGATAATTTTCTTGATGAACAAAAGTTCAGAAATAAAAATCTCTTACCTTCAGAAAAGGGATGACCTCTTTCATAATTGCTTTAATCTGCCGATCAAGCTGCTGAGTATCTATACGAGGACATGGAACAGTAGAAACTTCACTAGGCTGTGGCACACAGTGACTCTCCCCAGTAGATGGATCTTGTAAAATAAAGTGCATTCAAACCATAAGATGTCTCTATTTAATAAGCATCAGTTTCAAAAAGTACACTGTATTTTTAAGTTAAAACTGCATGTTTAGTTATGGCAGAAATTCTAAGCAATTAAACTAAAATGACAATAAAGTACAATTAAGATGGAAATGAATTGTCCGGTGAATAGTTCCTGATATTATCTACAGATACTGCTTTCAAACACAAAATAAAAATACATATATATGCACATACCTTCTAATTTAACAGCAGAGGCACTCTGGAGATTACTACAGCAGCCCTCTGAATCAAGGGTACTTTCAGCTTCAGTTTTCATACGCTCATATTCCCTCATCCTAGCCAATGCCTGATCTAAGTGAATCACGGTGTTGCCTATGTTTAGAGCAAAAATACTTTTTATAAGTTTTTTTAAATCTACATTAAGGTATGCATATGCAAATACTTTTATTACAGTTAGGCACATTGTAAGATTATGTCTAAGTTCAAGAGACATAATTACTTAGGATACAGGAGGTATATATTTCAGAGTTAGTCAAAAATATTTAATGTTTCACATATATTGTATAATACTGACAATTAATGTAATGTTTACCAAGATCATCAGTGGCAAAAGGTTCAAAATTTGAAGATGTCGACATGGTACTGCCATTGTCCGCATCATTTTGTTCACAATCTCTACTTGCTCCTGTGTCAAAGTTCTTCTCAAAGGTTTCCTAAAAAAACATACAAACAAATTTACACATAGCAAGCATATGCCATGCTTCCTCAACTATCCCAGCAAGCCACTGATTCTCTCTTCACCCTGTCCCTAAGGTTACAAAATGTGTTCCCAGACGTCCATACTGGGAATGACCTAACTTATGAAGGAGGTAAATCCTTAGGGTGCTTCTATAATGATCTGTTTTGCATCTATATATAGGTAATGTAATTGAATAAGGCATTGGTGTTTGTGATTTCTTAAACTACAGAAAATTTTAAGTCTTTGGGATTCTATTGGGAAGTGCTGTCACCCCCTTTCTCATCCTCCCACTCCTGAAGCAGTTTTGACAGCTGAAGGATTGACAAGAATTGCTGCAAGTTCCTGGTAGAATCTCAGTCTCAGATATGAAGTAATCTGGGCTCTTTACATTAACTGCAGGACACGGAGTCTTCTTTACCATTCATACCAGCTTTTACACTCGTTTTCTATATTAAATGAAACAAGATTCTACATAATTCCCATGTTAAGATATCCTTTAGCAAGTTTCTTCTTACAAGAAAGCAACTGCTTATAAGCTAGTGTGGATTTTGGAAAACAAGTCACTATGGTGATTGCAGCATAACAAACTGCACAGAAACTGAAAGATGATTAAATGAATTTCATATTAAACTAGTTTCTCGATAAAATAAACTTACATCATCAGTTGTAGCAAGACTTTCACTGGGAGTAAGTTCAGAGTTTGAAGCTATCCATGTAGCTGAATTCAAAGACTTTGTGCATTCTCCTTTTTCATTGTTCTCAGAAATATGTCTAGTCACTATATCCTAGAAAATATAATGAATCTTAAATCTATATTGTGAAGGAAGTTTATCCAATTCATAATGTAATTAAAATGTTTTGTATACCTGTAATGCATACAATGCTCTTTGCCTCAAGTAGTCTGTATTTAGCAGCTGAAGCTCATGGAAAAGTTCAATAAGAAAATGTGGACGAGATTCATTTTGAGATATCAGAGTAGCTACTTCAGAATAAATGGTGTCTCGCAAAGCTTCGAACATGGAAAGATCGCTACCAGTTTCTGTAGAGGAACAAAGGAGCCAATCTATGCTCATGAAATTCTTGATAGTTCTCTCTCTATTGACATATACCTCAATTATATTTGAAAACCTTATCTTGGATTCAGTTTACATTTTAAACACGTTTACTGTTTCTTAAAGCTCACTATTTCCTGAAGGCTACAAAAATTTAAAACATAATAAAATTATATTTTAGACAAGTGGTTTTCAACCTTTTTTCATTTGCATACTCCTAAAAAAATTTAAATGGAGATATGGACCCCTTTGAAAATCTTAAGAGTCTGCAGACCCCCACGGGTCCGCAGACCATAGGTCAAAAACCACTATTTTAGGTCATTTGCCTTCATGTAAACATTTATGTATAACATAATAATTAAATTATACCATACACTCCCATGTTTTAGAAATCAGGACTAGCTTTTTGTCTTTAAGTTTCTGAATGATAACTTTAAAGGTGTGGTATATAACTGAGTACATTATGCACACACACATATATATGGACACAGGTTTTGAGCATAGGTAGACCACTTTTTAAAAAACAGGCCTCTTTAAGGTATTTCAAGCTTGGCACCCAAAATCACAAGCTTACTTTTGAAAAATCTAGCCTTATACATAAGATATCCTCTTTAAAAGAAACAAGGAACAAACAAACAAACAAAAAATCTGGTCTGGTGCCAATTTCTGCATTCTAAAGGCGATATTCACCAAACTGCCGAAGTCCCAACAAAACCTTCTGCAACACTTAAATCCTATTGATATGCTGTACATGGGGAGGGAGAATGCAATGGCTGTGCATGGAAAAAGAATCGCCCTCCAAACTATGAACAGGCTAGAGCAGACGGGCCTAGCCCAGTGAACACATGCTTACAGGAATTCAGGGGCCCACAAATGCCAGGGGGCAAAGGCTGACATTCCAGTAATACTACAATAGGAGTAAATTTCATCCCAGCTTCATGTAAGCAGGACTGGGGGATATATGTGTGTGTGAATGTGAGAGAGTGTGTGAGAAACACACAAATTGAGCTTTTTGCAGAGGTGAATTTACTCCTCAGATTTTAGACTCACACCTCTTATTAATGTTTGTTCAACATTTTGAGACGTATGCAAGGTTAAAAATGGTCTCCATTCCTTTGAAAATAAAGTACTGTACTCCTGAGGGAATTCTGCACCAAAAAAATTAAAAATTTTGTGCACATTTTAAAATTCTGCATATTTTATTTGTCAAAATAACACAATATAATCGCACCATTTTCAATTATTTGCTGACAAGCATTTTGAAATAAATTATAAATTGCACCATTCTCAATTATTTTGGTAGTTATTGTGCTACTGTGTAATTTTGACAAATAAAGTATGCAGAACTTTGCAGAATTTTAACACTTTGGTGCAGAATTCCCTCAAGAGTACCAGGGTTCTGTGTAGCGCAGTCTGGGTAGGGTTTCTGGGTGCAGGGGGAATGGGACGCTGGAGGGGAGTTCAGGTGAAGGTGGGTAGGGCTTAGCGGTGTGAGGGTCTGGGTGTGGGGGGTTCAGCTGAATGCTGGGGGAGTGGGACCAGGGTGCAGCTGGTTGGGGAGTCCAGGTGTGGGGAGCTCCCAATATAAGGGGGGAGACTCAGGGGGATGGATGCTGGGGGGGGGTTGGGGGAGGGGATCTGGGTGAGGGGGTTCTGGGTGCAGGGGCTCCCAATACAGGGGATGAAGTTTGGTGGGGGACTGTGAGACTTGGCGGGGGGGAGGTCCAGATGCATAGGGGTTGGGTAGGCGGGGAGCATTTCCCCATACTGTGACCTCTTCCCTACCCTGTGGCTGAGTAGCGATAGGGCCAGAAAAAGGGGTGAGGGGTCACTGTATGAGGATCTGCTCCCCCATGCATCTGGACCCCTCCGCACCCACCCGAGTCTCACCCCCAACACCTGGAACTCCCCCAGAGTGCAGAGCTTCCTGCAGCAGGTGAGGGTTCTGGAGGTTTATCTGACCCAGCCTTGGCTGCTCCATGCAGGGGAGGTGGAACTCCTTCTCCGTCCTCCTCCTGCCACCCTCCCACCCCCACCCAGGACTAACATCCTTGGTCAGCCAGGGCATCCCCAACCCCGACACACACCCCCATGGTGATTTACCTCTCCCACGGCTGCCAGAATAGACGCACCTGCGCTGCCAGGAAGGGTGAGTGAGCACTCGTATAACTTATCTTTGCTTCCCCACAGAAACCATTTTTCTGTGTGAAGCAAAGAGAATCTTTGGGGGGGGGGGACGTGTTTCCGTATGCATATAGGAGTGCAGAATTTCCCCAGTAGTAGTACTGTAAGTTCTATTAACTTTACTTACATGAAACAGTTAACTATTTATTTATTTATTTAAAAAAAGGGGTAGAAGGAAGCATAGTTCTTGGAAAACTCAGTAAGCTTACTGATCCTAATAAAAGGGCCATTCCCTGCCATTTTAAAGTAACAGACGTACTATGTGGTATAGTTCTGTTGTTTTTCTTCTTTAATTAAAACACAGTTGAATGTTTGTGGTTTATAAAAAAGTTTACCAAATTATTCAAGAATGCAGACAAATGTATTAAATCTACTAACTGATGTTAGTTCAGCAGTCTTACAAGTGTGCTTAAATGCAGTTTTATTTTTTAAAAGACTAAAATAGAATGGTCGCTTTTCAACATTTACTGGCATAGTTAAATGTACTTTGCTTTTCAGTGGTAGACTGAATCCAATCAATTCTACCAAAGTTGCAGGTTAATAATTAAGGGCACAAGAATGCCCCTTGTAATTAATTTTACTATGTTCTACATGTATATTTTGTATCAAAAGCAGTTGTTAATGCAATTAATCACATTGTACTTTAAATAGGAAAAATATGAAGTACAAACAAATTATGATTCAAAGTAGCTGTAAAAAGAACAGGAGTACTCGTGGCACCTTAGAGACTAACAAATTTATTAGAGCATAAGCTTTCGTGGACTAAAGTAGCTGTGTTATTGAATATTCAGCAAAACACAAGGTTCTTGTTTTCCTGGGGTAGGAGTGGGGGTTGTTTTGTTTTTTTAAATAAAATACTCGCAACAATATAAATTAGTATACATAATGCTAATTCAATAAAAGAGCTATTGAGAAACACAGTTTAGTTCTAGAACAAAAGCTAAGAAAGAAAAGTAAGTAGCTGTGAACAGTTTTGAAGCTAAGCAATTAATGCATTACCTGGGGCTTCAATGCATGCATTTCTGTTAGACTGCTGCAGTATTCTCCTAGCATGTGCTGTAGGAAAGCGGGGACAGACAGTGATAAACACCAAAATGTGTACTAGAAATAAAGATGGTCTATATGAATCAGTGGGAGGAAGACTCATTAAAATGACACTAAACTGAATCTGCAGAACTAATGGAGGGGAGACAGGAGGAGCGGGTTTGTTTGTTTAGGAAGTTGTGTGTTTTGTTTTAAGCAACTAAAACTAATTATCCTAACTAGAAAAAGAAATACAATCTAATCTGGTCAACATTAAATGACAAACACCAAAGATATTCAAAATATTTAACCTAAAACCAAGAATCAGTTTACAAATGTGATAAACACTAAAGCCCATATACTGCCCTATCATATATGCAAAGATCCGACTGGAACCACACATGCAATTTCAAGTGCGTAATTTGCCCATAAACCTTTGGATATTGAGACCAGGGATAAACTACATGGAAGAGAAGGACAAAGTCTGATTAATTGTAGTAAAGAAGCAATAGATCAAAATCACAATTCTTAAGTTTCATAAAGGTCAGAAAGGAAATGGGGGGAAAGGGGGACCCTTACAGGGACAGCTTAAGGTGTTTGTTTTGATGAATTTCTTTTTCTCCTCTACAAAACCTAGTAACCAATATGCTCTATGGAATTAAGTAAAATATACTATTTTAACTAATTTTGGCATTAGACATCTTTTGGGAAGCAGTGTTTCCACCCAAACACTGCAGCATTGAGCCAACATGTAAGAATCTAAAAGTGATACTATGTACAGTATGTTCACGATACAGGTTGCAGGAACTGAAAAAAGCAAGCCGTGTAAACAGTGACATGTAAATGCAGATTTTTAAAGATATGACTGTTAAGTAAAGATTTACTTTTTTTAATCCTGAAAGAGTCCCTTTAAATTTGAACATGAATGGAAAGACAAAGAACATGCAGTACAGTATGTAATTTAAAATATTAAGTGCAGGTGGAATTCATCATCTGAAATTCTAACTGGTGTTTTTTACCATGACTGTTTATTTAGCACAACCAGCACCTCCCATAAAATAACATTAATGTGTACTTGTATTTTTCCCCAGAGTGTTTATAGTAAGATTACAGTTGAGTTTCAAAATTATGTTAAATGTAATATTTAGTCTACTTCAAAACACTTTCTGCTTTATCACAATATTTGTAGAGCAGTTTTGAAGATTAAAAATATGATGTAAGGACTAAAATATTACATGTGTATCCTATATATACATTTAGCAAGGACTTTAATAGTGACAGCAGTTAATTAATGAAGTCATGAAATGACTGTCCCTTACCTGAAAAACCCTTTAATAGCTCACAGGAAGACTGGTAAAATACCCTTAACAGTTAATAAGGAGTTACAGGATCAATACATTTTTACAGAAGAAGTTTTTAATATTGTTCAGATTAATTAAAAGAATACCTGAGGACATTTCTGTAGATCTACTATATTTAATTATTTTTTCCAATTGTTCTTGATTCTTTTTGCTGAACACTTTTGCTTGAACAGCCTCTTCATTGTGCACAGAGCGCCTGCTCCTATTACTCTTGCAAGGTTCACATGTACTAGAAATGCTGGCACTTTCATAACCTTAAATGAAAAAAAAAGTGTCTCTTTAATAAAAATCTTTAAATCACCTGTTTCTAGTCAGTTTTAATGATAGCTCAAAAATGCAATCCAAAGACTTGTTAACCACTCTTTTGTTACTTTAAACTATGCAGAACTTAAATTATTTTTATAATAATGGGAGGTTGAGATGTCTATGTAATTAGCATTGACGGTGTCAAACATGAATTAGAGATTGTTATAGAGCAGAGAGCAGTGGTGAAGTATTAACAACGAATAGTGTGCAAGATGCAATTCACCACAGAAAGTTTGTTGGCTAATAATTAAGTCTGATGCAGAAGCATGTTGGCAGATTGCAAGCACCCAGGTCAACACCAACGTATTTTACATGAGCGTATGTACATTAGCAAACAATTTTGTACTACGTTACACTGTTTAAACAAACTGCAATTTAAATTTGGTTTTCTCTTAAAAAACAATTTTATCAATATTAAACACTGCAGAACTCACTCCCATCTTGTTGGGTTTCATACCTTTCCCACTAAAAGCACCATGTTCAAGCCATTAGCATTTCTGACACGTTTAAGATGACAAAAATAAAACTTTTGCTCCGTCACTTACCATCTCCACATCCTGTGTGGAATTAACTTCCATTCCCAAAACTATAATGTTAATTATGATACTATCTACACTCCAGAGTACAGACGAAGCAGCATTTAAGTTACATGATTAAAATGGAGTTTGTCTCAGTGCCCTTAAGGTTAACTGAAAACTTACCACTATTTTTAACTCTGCTTTTTAACTGAGTAGAACTCCTCCTCTTATTCTTCGATTTAGGTGTTTTATCTTTAGATGCCAAGCTGGCCTGGGCTGATGCTTTTCTAGATTTAAATGTTTTAGTCACAGTAGTTGGATCCACTGGATCAGGCATACTACTAAAACTCTCCAAAGATTCCTCATCAAATTCTCTTCTCCTCCGGCTGGTATCAGACTGACTTTTATGATTACCAGATGCCGTATTTTGTACTGAAACCGCAAACCCTGCCTTCAGGAATGACTGTTTTTCTTTTCTTCTTTCCTGGCTGTCATCTAGCCAAACTGCTCTGTTTTCCATTTCCTCTTCAGGTTGTCTCTGACTCCTTATGAGAAAGAAAAGTTATAAAATACATATTACAACAAAGCTCGTTGGGGAAGAAACTGTGAATGCTATCAGACAAATAAATTATAGGTTCATCCATGATTTGAGGAATACCTATACAGTTACCCAATAGCCAACAACTGTAAGGTGCTGCTGCAGAATTAGCAACATTTAAAAAAATGGAAGAGAGTTACAGGCATTAGAAGAAATTCACATTACCCACTGACTATCATGCAGAGATATATATTTCAGATTTATGGTTGTATAATCATATGGTGTCTTTTTAAAAAAAAAAATCAGTGCAACAACATATTGTTCTGAAGAACATAAAGATGGCCGTACTGGCAGACAGATTGTCCATCTAGCTCAGTATCCTGTTTTCTGGCAGTTGCCGGTGCCACATGCTTCAGAGGGCATAAACAGAATTGGACAATTTATCTAGTGATCTATCCCACTGTCCAGTCCTAGTTTCTAGCAGTCCAAGGTTTAGGGCCACCCAAAGCATGGGATTGCGTCCCTGCCCATCTTGGCTAATAGCTATTGATAGATGTATCCTCCATGAATTTATCCAATTCTTTTCTGAACCCATTTATACTTTTGGCTTTCACAACATCCCCTGACAATTTAAAGTATTAAGTGCAGCTCAGATTCATGTTCCTTTCTATTTTCCTCAGTAGGATTTGACTTCCAATTTTTAAAAGAAGTCTTTTTGTCTCTAATGGCCTTTTATGTTCTGTTGTTTAGCCATGGTCCCGTTACCTCCTCCTTTTTTTTTTTTTTTTTTTTTAATTTGGGATATAGATGTAGTTTGAGCCTCCATTGTTTTTAAAAAGTTTCCATTCAGCTTGCAGACATTTCACTCTTGGGATTGTTCCTTTTAATTGCCATTTAACTACTTTCCTCATTTTTGTTTAGTTCCTCTTTATGAAGTTAAATGTTACTGTGATGGGTTTCTTTGGTATTTTCCCCCTACAAGGTTGCTAAGTTTAATTACATTATGGTTGCTACTGCCAAGTGGTTCAGCTCATGGACCAGCTCCTGTGCGCCACTTAGGACTAAATTAAGAATTGCCTCTCCTCTTGTGAGTTTCAGGACTAGATGCTCCAAGAAGCAGTGATTAATGGGAATAATATATCCCCCTCTGCAGGATGTCCTCTAGCACAACATTATGTGACTGTATGGCAACAGAACATATCTCATCTACTCATTAAAATACATATCTTTCAATATTTATAAAACTTGGGTATATTTTTTCAAAATATAAAACCTGTAATAGCATTCAGCAAACACTGTGCCTAACTATACCCAGGGTATCTTTCACACACACCAAAAATTGTAAATTAAGAACACACTTTTCTGTCAACAGAAGATAGTCATAACATAGGTAGAGAAGAGCAAATTACAATGAGGATTGTTCACCCTTTAATTCAATTCTTTACCTTCCAAGTAGAAGCTCCAATACACTGATGGGTCCCAAAACCAAATTACAAGTAAAGAATGATTTAAGGAGAATTCCACCATAAATAGTTAAAATACCTTTGTTTCTCTGCTCCAATAGAGGAACTGCTTTCAAAGGGCTTTGGAAATGCCATGTATTCAGTTTTTCCAGAAGTGTTATGATCTAGGGGTTGCTGCTGCGGCTGCTCACTGTTGTGTGGGGTAACATTGTGCGCGAAATCTCCAAAACCAGAGGGAAACATAGGGTTGAAGTTCATACCTGTGAGGGTAAATTAAAGCTAATCAGAAGACATACCACATGGGGGGGAAAAATGTGACACCACACGTTAGTTTTATCATTCATGCAATGTTCTAGTAAATATTTTTAAAATGTTCCTTCCCCTATGGTTTTCACATACCAAAAAAAACGAAAAAAACAAACAAACAAGAAAAACCACAGTAGTTGATTTTAAACTGTTGTGATACTGAGGCCTTGTCTTAATTTGTCCCAATTTCAACCATCTCTGAGCAGCAATCACTGTAGATGCACAAGTGCAACCCATAGTTTACCCAGGGAAATCTGCCATTTGCACAGTGTAGCTTTTTACCCAGATTTCAAGCAGGGATAAGTTCTGCCAGTGCAAGTAGCAACTTTGCCTGTCTACACTAAGGGTTTGTACTGGTGTAACTGCTTAGTAACATATAATGTCTGTTTGGTGGCAGTCTCAATCCAAAACAAGCATTGGCAGTCTCATTAGAGCAGTCAAGTAATGAACATGTTCACTCTCCCCACAAAGGCAGCCCTTCTTCAGAAGAGTGTTACTGCACAATGGCTGGAGCTTGTGTAGAAACTTCTTTTAACATTCCGCATCCTATACCTGACCTATACATAGGAGGATTTCAAACATCACTGCTGTAATCTGGCATGTTTCACCAGCACTAAATTCACTTTTTTCCCCCCAATGCCAGCTAGAAGCCATGCCCTCCACATGGAGATCAAAATATGTACGCCATCTCTTGGCATCAGATGTTGATGCCCATCTGTTTGGATAGCCTGGGCTCACTTACAAGTTGTTCGGACCATTTCATTAGGCAATATGATCTGAGAAACATATGGAGAAAAGAAGGTAAAGCAGGCCTCCAGCAGCTGAGGTTAATTGGTTTGTAGAGGGAAAACAGTAAAAATACTATTTTAACCATGAGAACCCATTTACCAAAGTCTAACAAAGCAAAAGATTTATATAACTTGTACACCAAAACTTTGCATTTAGTCATTTCTTTCTCTTTACATTTCCAGAAATACCTACCTGGTGCAAAAGAAGAAAAATTAGTAAATCCAGGTATGTTAAATAGATTCATAGGTTGAGGAGGAAAACTGAAAGGACAAAATACTGTAGGAGATGGAGGTGGTGGCGCACTGCTGCCTCTTTCCTTTCTTTGTGGATTCTGCTGCTGCTGCTGTTCTTGTTGGTACATAAGATCATTTAACATCTGCTTCAACCTATGAAATACAGAAAAGTTTCTTCTGAAGAGAAAGGTATGTTACAAAAATGATACATAGTACAAAGTTTCATTTATTTCAAATACATGTAATTTCAAAAAGACCATAACAAACTGGCTTTTCCCCCCACAATACAGCAATTTTGAATGAATTACACAGTCCATATACAGGAAGCCTAACAACTAAAGCAACATGGAAATCATATAGATTTGCATCTACCTATTAACAGACAACCATGGGTATAGAGTAGGCCAAATTCCCACATAAGCTGATATTAATGAAACAAAGCATTTTCAGGGAAAATTTGCTAAACCTGTTTTCTTTCATAATTTCAATGTACTGAATTTGAAAATTGTTACTAAGCCGAGTTTTGAACTTGAAGGTAAGTAAAATACAAGAGAGAAAATGGCTACCATTTGAAACTTAAAATAAAGTAAAGGAGAGATACTAAATATTGAATATGTTCCTAATTTGGAATACCATACTATCAGAAAATACAGGGAGTGATCTCTGTAGAAGATTATACTCTCTGCTTCCTCTAGTCACATGATGATATGCACTTCAATTTTGTTGGTTCTGCAGTAAGGACATTTAAGATTAAGTAAACTAACTACTTTTCAGGTATTTTTGATATGTTAAGGAATTAAATGCATTGCTATCCATTACACAAAGTATCATGCACAACACAGTATGATAAATTATTTCCGTAAATTCTCTTTCAAAAATATAAAATTATTGTTAGCTAATTATCAAGCCCCTAACCAGTAACCTAACTAATGCTGACTTTTGCTTACAGTGTGAGAGTTCTTAGTACTGATTTGGATAACAATGCCATGGCATAAGTGATATACTGGTAAATATTTATTTGTTATTTGTTCAACGTTCATGTGACAATTAATTGCATTATTATGGTCATGTATTCCTTAGAGAAAACATGGAGGCAGTCCTGAACCTGACACATTTCTCAACAGTATCTTAGGAAAAATACATTATTTGCCAACAAGTGAAAAAGGAAATTTTGCTTCTAGCTAACAGATTGGCTACAATACAGGAGGCAACCAATGCAAGACAGAAACTCAGATTTCCAGAATAGGGATGCAATTGATAAAATTCTAAACAACTCTTCAATCTGAACGCAGGTAATCATTACTTTGGCATATAAACTGTTATGCAACATGCACAGATTAAGGGGGGGGGAAGATAGCTCAGTGGTTTGAGCATTGGCCTGCTAAACCCAGGGTTGTGAGTTCAATCCTTGAGGGGGCCACTTAGGGATCTGGGGAAAAAATCTGTCTGGGGATTGGTCCTGCTTTGAGCAGGGGGTTGGACTAGATGACCTCCTGAGGTCCCTTCCAACCCTGATATTCTATGATTCGATTCTATGATTCTAAAATTAGCAGACTTCATAAATCCATTGAAGCTACCAGTAAAGGGTGAACTGCAAACCCAATCACCAAAACCTCAACAGTGTTTCAGAGCAAGGTCCCCCCAGAGTGAACTGGAGTCTTTGCATTTTCTGCCAGGATTGAAGTTCCATAACATTCAAAATAAACAAACATATAGTTAAGGCAGAAGAGTATGAACACTAGTTCAATGTACGTGTAAATGGTGTTAAGTGACCTTATAGCCTCAGAAGGGAAATATCACCTTAACTGCTATAAGCATTTCTCGAGAAAAGTAACAAAAACTAAGCATGACTCAGAGTGGTCCTGACTTGACAATGGTCTCGCTTAGTAATGGAGTTAAAACATTGTGCCCCAAAACGATGTGTTCTGGAACTTTCACAGGCATGGACTTTTTACTGTTTTCTCTCAAATGAAGTTGTTGAAGAGGTCCGACATTCATTTATATGTTGTATAGCAACCTTCACAGAAAAAAATTCTACTATTGATGGTATTTACAAATTCATTGTCTTAGGTGATCAATCCGCTTCTAAGAGACAAACACTATTTGTGCTTGTCAAATTTTGTCACATCCCTCAGTAAAGCAGAAGAAAATGTATCAACCATTCCATTTTTCAAGACTGAGCTGGAAAATGAATCTCTCTCAATGGTACATGTAGCACTGAAATTACGCTTAGATATACTTGCTCATCCTGGATGCGATGGGTTAAACACCAGTGAGGAAGAGGCACTAGCCTGTGTCCCAAACAGCATATAAATGTTTTTGCAACTCAACTTGGCTGGCCAGTCTACTCTTGAGTTAGGGGAAGCTGAAGAAGGTGGTGGTGGTGGTGATGATAAGGAGGGAGGACACAGAAGAGAACATTGCAGAAGAATGTGAAGATGAGAAACAGGAATCACATGAACAGTCCAGGCCATTAAATATTGCACATTTCATCTACAGTGTAAGTGGAGGTAAGAAGTGGACACCCAAACATGTTAGCCTTGGAAGTATACTTCATCAGGCAACAAGAACAAAAAATCTTGTCCAGATGTTTCACAACACTGGGCATTGCATTAGCTGCAAGGATGTACTTTGAGTTGACACAGCACTGGCCAAGAGCACTCTAATGTCAATGAATGAGGATGAAACAGTGATCCCATCAAAAACTTGGTTAAAAGAAGATTTACCCATATCACTGCAGATAACATTGATAAAATAAGCACACACTTGATGGGCAAAACACATTACATACCACACAGTATGCAGCCTGGCAGAGGCAACCCGCATCAGATCTGATACTGCAGGACACCAAGCCAATAAATCATGCTACTTTAAATGTTCCAGATGCAATACACCATTTTTCCTGCTAATATCACAGCAGAACCAAAATCCAATGAAGATGTCCTAGCAGAATGATTTAGTGAATACATAAAAGATTGCCAGTCAGCTTTGAAAGCACAAGCACAAGATATATTATTTCCCCTCAAACATCAATTTGAAAATCCAAAATCAGACTGGATACATTTTAATGAAAAGCACAGTAACAGCAATTCTCCATTAAACTACATACAGCTAGATGCCTATCTTTCAGTCAACCAGCTCATGAAGCTGATACATTGAATCTTGTCATGAAAAGACTTGCACAAGTCACAGATCATCAACAGAAACATGTTGATGTTTGTTGATCAAGCACTCTTCCTTGTGCTGATGGAGCTAAAATGGACTGTACAAGAATATAAAGATATCCTGATACTATGCTTAGGAGGTCTACACCTATCAATGAACTTCCTAAGATTGCTGGGGCAGCATACACAGGATTCTGAATTGTTAAGAGTGTGGACAGAAAGTGAAATATTAGGTAGACAAACAACAGAACTGGTAAAAATTATGCAAAAAGCCACTCATGGTTATAAGCTCACTATAGGCAATGTGGGGAACTGCTATTATGACAACTTCTGAGCTATCTACAGCCACATGACAAGAAACTCAAAGAAAAGTTCCTGGATTTGGAAAAATTTGATGCTGCGGAAGATTACAACAACTTAGTGCCCATTCAGTCATCAGCAAGTTTCCGTGACCAGGTGGCATTTGCACTGAACTGTACAGACAACATCACAATTTTACGTACATGGATATGGTGTGTATCCTTCTACTCTTCATCAGAATGAAATTTGGGACCTCCATCTATATGTGCCTTCAAAAGAAGGCTTCTATTTTTTTCACTAATACAACCACACAAATTATGCTCAATGGGGATTCGTGTACTTAGCAGAAATGAACCAGCTCCCTCTGGAGGTACTTGAAAAGCTCCATAGAGACAACTGGGTTATGAAAGTTTCCAACCACAGATTCAGTCAGGTAGATCCGGACCACTCCAAAGAGTGACTGCCACTGTTAAAAGAGGAGGAGGAGGAATTACAGGTATCACAAGAAGGGCCTCAGGACTCAGCAGATGGGCTCTCTCCTATAATCTACATGCCCAAAGTGCAACCCAAACCAGAAAATTATTACGTCTTGGACTAGATGATCAAATTACTTGCCAGGAATTCACACCAACACAAAAGCAATATGATCATGTTGATTATATGTCCATGACACTTCAAAGATTCAAATTATTCACTAGTGAAACAGCCAACACACTAAAAAACATTGCAATGAAGGATGTGGCTACAGAAGTGATTTAGGGAGCTCTGCTGAATGCAGAAATATTTGGTCAGGAGCAACTGAATACTTTGGTTCAGGAAAGGCTCATAACACCAAAGGAAAGAAGTACAATATAAATGCTTCCTACAGAAATGGAAGGGTTTTTTCATTCATTGTAGGAACTTCACCTCCCAAAGTGACGGTAGCTAGCTCAACGGACACATTCATCTGTCGACGTAGCTGCATACACACGGAGGATTAGGTTGGCATAGCTATGGCGCTCAGGGTTGTGAATTTTTCTACTACTGAGTGCGTAGTTATGTCAACCTAACTTTTACATTCAGACGAGGCATCAGTTTGATTTATTTAAAATATTTATCAGTGAACTAAGCTTTTCGTTACTTCTGAATAATTTCAATACAAGTATTAGCAAAAGTCTTTCACAAATACAGGATAAATAGCATACCTTTGAACATTATTCTGTTGCCATGTCAGCTGAGAATAGCATTGGTTTAACTGGTGCATTATAAGGTGCACTTGTGGAGATGCAACATTACTGGGCATCACACTATAAGGGCCCGTAAGCAGAGTCTGTAGTAGACAAGAGAGGGTCTGTGGAAAGAAGGAAATGCTGGTCACCAAAACTTTTGAAATCAGAGATGAATTATTCCTGAAAGATTTAGAGGAAAGAACACCACCACTACAATATATGCCATATAGAGTAATAAGATACCAGAATAAGTGCTTTTGACATTTACCTGCTGATCCTGCATCAAGGTCTGACAAATACGGACACTAAATTCAAGCTGTTTCTTTAACTGGTTAATCTGCTCTTGCCATTGTTCCTTCTCCTCCACATAAGAGAGTTCAGACATCCACTTAAGGTTTTCTTGCCGCCGCATGCTAATATTCTGTTGTTGTCTTGTCTTAGCCAATGGACGGTAATTCCCATCTGCTGAAAGAGGGCGGCGATTCTTCCATCTGGGGAAAAGGGAGTGTCAGATTTCTTGAAAGTCAAACTAACTTTGTAAGAGAAGAAAGTTGAAATTTGCAAAGAGTCCATAGTTTCAGTCAATGTTTCCGTTCTAGGTAAATTATTAACAATTAATTAATACCACCAACACTTTTTGGCAAGAGCAATTTCAGTTTCTTATTCCCAAGAAACTTACCCATTGGCACAAAACAAAACAAAAAAAACTAACTTAAATTCAGTATGAGTTGGAGAACTGGCTGATGTTTTGAGATTGAGATTGACATCTAGGAATTCAGTATCTTCTGTTGCAGCTCTTCTTTTCTTACATCTCATATGGCAAGCCTACCTTGTGAGTAAAGAATTTATCCTTCTAATTTCTATATATACACTCACATGCTTTTATAGCTTATTCATTGTAGGACAGCATGGGAGCCAAATAGAATATTTGCTGGGGTCATATTGGTGGCATTGTAAAATCATGCAAAACTGAACAAGTGTGCTCAGCAAGAGTATGGGATAAAGCCCCAGTCTGTACTAAAGATGCAACTGTATATGACAACTATTAATATACCACCCTCCACAAATGGGTTTGAACAAATGGCCAACCAGTGGAGTGTTTCCATCACTAAGATCAGCTACTACCCCATGGGGCTACAGAGTAACTAATGTTATATCTATCTTTAAAAAAAGTTGATAAAGATGATCTTGGGAATTATAGACCTATAAAGCTTTCTTAAGTACCAGGAAAATTAGTAGAAGTTATAATTAAAAACAGAACCATAAAATATCTACACAAACATGCTATGATAGGGCACAGCTTCTGTAAAGGGAAATCATTCCTCTAATCCAGGGGTCAGCAACCTTCAGCACACGGCCCGTCATTGTAATCCGCTGATGGGCCACGAGACATTTTGTTTACATTGACCATTCGCAGGCACGGTGCACTTGCAGCTCCCAGTGGCGTGGTTCGCCGTTTCCGGCCAATGGGAGCTGCAGGAAGCGGCGGGCCGCAGGGACATGCTGGCCACCACTTCCCGCAGCTCCCATTGGCCGGTAAAGGTAAACCGCGGCCACTGGGAGCTGCAGGGGGCCATGCCTGCGAATGATTAACGTAAACAAAACGTCTCGTGGCCCGCCTTCAGATTACTCAGATGGGCCATGTGCCAAAGGTTGCCAACCCTTGCTCTAATCTATTAGAATTCTTTGAATAGGTCAACAAAACAGAGGAAGGCAAGCTGGGTGATATGATTTATTTTGACGTTCAAAAAGCCTTTGAAAAAGTCCCTTAGCAAGAGACTATGAAGGAAACTAATTAGTCATGTAGCAAGACAAGGTACTGCCATGGATTAGAAACTGGCTAAGAGACAACCAATCAAAAAAAATTAATCAGAAATAAATGGTTAATTTTCAACATGGCAGAAGTTAACTGTCAGGTGCCCCCAAATGTTCCATGCTAAAACTGATGTTTAATGAAAAACGTGTTGAACAATGGAGGTGGCAAAATTTGCAGACCAGATCAAATTATTTAGATTCGTCAAGACTAGTAGAGACTAAGGAACATCAGCTTGATAGCAGATGAAATCCACTGTTGATTATGCAAGTTGGAAGGAATAATTTGAACTACTCACACTGCATATAGCTAGTTTAGAACCTAGTTATAACCTCTTGACAAAAAAAGATTTGGTTAAATGCCGCACTTGACAGCTCAGTGAAAACCTCTGTCTTCTTCCACTATTGCTGTGTAGAATTTTATCAGCTCTGTCTGTAGAAAAAGTGCAATACCATTTTATAAAACTTACCCTAATATCAGACCAATATTAAATAAAGCAACTAACCTATCTTTATTTTCTTTAACACAATATGTACTTTGATCATTGTTATGGGGATACATGGAGAAATTGTCATTAGAACTGGACTCTTGTTCTTCCTCTTCCTCCTCCTCTTCTGCCTGAACAAGTCCATCAGAAAGATAACCATCTCCATCTCCATCCTCTTCATCTAGCGCACACTGGGTAGAACCTCCCCATGTTGCCACTGTTCTAGTGAACATTAGACATTAAAAGATACAGTCAATCTGCCATTAACAAAGGATAACAGCTACAATCAGAATACTAATAATAGTAAATTTACAAATTTTATATGCCAATTATATCTACAAGTTGCATCAAAATGAACTTCGCAAACCTCTTACCAATGCAGAGACTGTCAACTAATTTAAAAAGAACTAATTGTGTTTGAACTTTGTAACTTACATTGTTAACACCTAACATTAGAGAGGCTTATCTAAGAATCCAAACAAATTGAAATGGCCAGAAGGGACCATTGTGATCATCTACATGTATTACAGAGACCATAAGACTTCCCTGAGTTAACTCTTGTTTGAATTATAGCATATCTTTTAGAAAAACACCCAGTGTTGATTTAACACTTGAAAAGAAGCTATTCTTTCAAGCTGGAATCAAACCAACAACTTAAGGATATCTTTCCAAACAAGATAAGAGTCCTGCCAGTTGAGCTATTGAAGGCCAACCTAGTATTTTAAGCATTTGACGGCATTTTTCATATAGCCCTTTTTCCTTGTTTATATGGGTTTTCCCCCAGTAATGGGGAAAAAGAGAAAAAGCATTTTGAAAAATATATCATCAACCCCCCAACAAAATGGGAAAAGCTCATAGGCAAGTGGGTACCTCAGAAAACTTTTAGGTAATGTTTTGAAAGTGACTAGATATAAATTTCCAGTATGCCTTTAAAACTAAGAAAATATAATTTACTACTTTTTCTCCTAAACACTGGATGTGGAATTTTGTTCAAAGTAAACACAATAAAAACAGGAGTACTTGTGGCACCTTAGAGACTAACAAATTTATTAGAGCATAAGCTTTCGTGGACTACAGCCCACTTCAAGCTTATGCTCTAATAAATTTGTTAGTCTCTAAAGTGCCACAAGTACTCCTGTTCTTTTTGCGGATACAGACTAACACGGCTGCTACTCTGAAACCTGACAATAAAAACAGTCTCTTACTAATTTATTTTTAAATTGAGTACCTCTGTGACTTTGTTCACAACAAATGTTTAATATACAGTAAATGATTCCAGACTCCAAAGGTAAGACCATATAAAGCAGGAGGGGTGTGAGTCATGCTCTTACTTTTCCATCCTACTTTGCTGTGGAGTACATTGGGTCTCTGATCCATCACTTTTAACAGATGCAGCAACAGTAGATGTGGTTTCTGCCAGATCTCTTCTCCTCTGATGTTCAGCCATTAAAGCTTCAAGCTGCTTTCTTCTCTGTCGTAACTCTTCCCTTAAAATCTCATGCCTACGCATCTCAGACCATAGCTATTTGAAATAAAATAGTTTAATCCTTCTGTTTCATTTTACAAATTTAACTATATTCAAAACCATTAAACTAACAAATTAGGCAAAGCTAAACATTTTCAAAATTAATTTGATGTGACTATATAGCAGAACAAGCAAAATGAAGAAAAAATCCTAAATTACAACCTGACACACCTATGATCTAAGTTTCAGCATTTGTGTTATGTCAATAAAAGTGAGGCTAATAAAATAATGGTTCTCCTGTAATATTAAAAGGTGATGAGGACTGGGGCCACATTGTGCAAAGGGCTGCAAAAACTCATAGAAAATAGTCTTTGTCCTGAACACCTTAAAATCTGAAAAGATAATTAACATAAGAAAGTGGGGAGAGAAGAATCCAATCAAATTGTTTATATTAATACTCTATAAGAGCAATGATAGTGTATAATCTCCATTTATCACTCAAGCTAACTATCATTAACTAGCTGATTTCTTACAGATCAGAAAGCAGGTTGAGAATAGCACACTTCCACCTTAACTGAATTGGCTCGTTAGCACTTGCCTTACCAAGTGGGGGGTAACTCCTATCTTTTCATGTGCTGTGTATTTATACCTGCCTCTGTATTTTCCACTCTATGCATCCGATGAAGTGGGTTTTAGCCCATGAAAGCTTATGCCCAAATAAATTGGTTAGTCTCTACGGTGCCACAAGGACTCTTCGTTTTTTCATGAGCATAGGAAGCATGAATGAAGGGACAGATGTTTCTGCAAGAAGCTGTGGCCCTAGCCTCTCCCCTGGTAATACAAGGACAGGTCCCCACTCCTCTCAGTTCCTTCACACAAAATGTCCAGAGTACAAACACCAATCCAGAAGGGAAGGAGGGTGGGTTGTGGAATACACATCTGCATCACCAATATACAGAGGACCAAGTGGCAACCCTGCAAATGTCAAATATAGGTATATGTCAGTCCCAGGACATTAGAGAGACACAGTGGGTGAGGTAATATCTATTATTGGACCAATTTCTGTGGGTGAGAGAGAAACTCTGTGTAGGCTCGTCTTTCTCCCCAACAGAAGTTGGTCTAATAAAAGATATTACCTCACCCACCTTCTTTCTCCAATATCTGAACGTTGCTTAGAAATGCCACCGAGGTTGCCTGGGTCCTCATGGAAAGAGCTTGCACCCGTTGAGGGGGCACAGTCTGAGCTACTTTGTATGCTGTCAGGATACAGAAAGTTATCCACCTGGAAATCACTTGTGAAGAGAGATCGTTTGCTTCTTCATTTGGTCCGCATATGAAACAAACAGATGAGATGAAGAATGGAAAGGTTTAGTCCTATCCAGATAAAAAGCTAAACAATCGCTTGACATACAATATGTGAAAATGCTGCTCATTGGGTTGAATGCAGCTTAGGGAAGAAACCTGGTAGATATGTAACTTGGTTTGAAAGAAACGGAGAAACCAAATTTAGATAAAAACTTAGAATGCAGCTGCAAAGTTACTTTGTCTTTGGAAAATTGTATGTAAGGAGGCTCTGTCATCAAAAGTCTGCACTCTCACACACTCCTTCCAGATGTTTTTTGTCACAAGGGAAGCAGTTTTCTGACACAGAAGGGAGAAAGAAGAAGTTGCCAGGGGCTTGAATGGCGGTCTCATAAGAGCTGCTAAGACAGCATCAAGGTCACACAAAGGGGACTAGTTCTTTAACCAGTGGATGGAGACAAGTGACTCCTTTCAAGGAGCTCGCTTCCATGGAGTTCAAACACACTGATTTTCCATGGATAGGTCAATGAAACGCAGAAATCACTACCAGGTGCACTCTCAACAAATTAAGTGCAAGACCAGAAGACTGAAGGTGTAAGCAGGTACGCCCAGATGTCCTGGATACAAGCCATTTTCGGTTGAATTCCCCAGGCTAACGAGGAGGTCGGAGAGCTAACATTGTCTTGGCCACAGTGGAGCAATGAGAATGAGGTTGGCATGATCCAATTTCAGCTTGAAAATTGGAAGAAAAGCATACAGGAGTGCAGATTCCCAGCTCAGGGAAAAGAATTGGTCACGGAGCCTGGACTGAGACCCCCTTGAGAGCAAAAGAGATGATTGTCGAGATGCCCCAAACCATAAAGATGGATTGCTGAACACTGGGCTTCAGAAACCACTCATGATTCAGGGAGAAATTTCTGCTGAGGTGATCCACCAGGTGCTTCTAGAACCCAGGTAAATGATCAGTAACAGGGTAATGTTTTCTCCAATGCAAAACTGCAAGAGCTTGATGACCTCCTGACATAGCAGGTTGGAGCATGCTCCCTCCTTTCTGTTCACGTAATACTTCACAGTGGTATTGTCAGTAAGGATGTGCATCGCCGAGTCCCCGATGTGATCTTGAAGGGCCTGATTGGCACTGCAGATCGTACAAAGCTCCAGGACACTGATATGCAGAGAAAAGTTTCCTATTCTGATCACAGGCCTTTCAGCAACCCCAGATGCACTCCCCAACCTACTAAGGAGGCATCGGTGGGGACTTAGCAAAGGAAATGCCCTGGCACACATTGCCCTGAGCAACTCACCACCATAAGGACTCCAGGATCGGCAGAGGAAGTTGGACTGGTCCATCCAAGGATTCAGATGACAAACCAACTTTAGCCACGTTTGAAGAGGATGAAGGTGCAACCTGGCATATTGGATTACTTTTTTGCATGCAGCCACATGGCCTAGCAACCTCAGGCATACGCAGACTACTGTTGAGGGTTGAGTTCCCTGCAGCTCCAGAGATAGGTGGCAAATCGCCTGGAATCGGTCAGTCAGTAGTAACACTCTTGAACTCAGAGTCTAATAGGGCCCCAATGAACTCGATTCTTTGAGTTGGAACCAGTGTTGACTTCCCGCTGTTAAGGATGAGACTTAGATGATCAAGTAAGTGTAGAATGAACTGAACATGAGAGAGGACTTTTTCTCGGGACTTGCTACTCAGTAACTAATCATCCAGATACAAGAAGATACGAGTTCTCTTCCTGAGGTATGCTGTCATTACAATCATGCACTTGTTAATATGCCAGACGGGAGTGGAAGACAGACCAAAAGGAAGCATGGTATACTGACAGTGCTCGTTCGCCATGACAAACAATAGAAATCCCCTGTGGCTTGGGAGCACTGCTACATGGAAATAAGCATCCTGAAGGTCCAGCAAACCAGTTGCAATTTAACACGGGGAGGATAGTTGCTAAGGTGACCAGATGAAATCCCATGTATCTGACGTATTTGTTGAAGTCTCAGAGGACATGACTCATCCCTCAAGGGAGTAGAATCCCTGTCCCCAATGTTGCAGTGAAACCTTCACCACAGCCCCCAGAGCCAGTAGAGACTGAACCTGCTCCAGGAGTTATGTCTTGTGAGAGGGGTCCCTGAAGAGGGATGGAGGAGGAACTGTATGGCACAACCCTGGGTAACTGAATCCCAAACACTTAAAAAAAAAAAAAAAAAAAAAAAAAAAGAGCCAGCCTTTTCCCTGAGAGAACAAAGAAGGACTGCTGCTTGGGACATACAAGTCAAAATGGGCACTTGCTGGATCCCAGGGGAGGAAAAGCCAGTCATGTTCAGAGAGCAATGCCTGCTGGTTCGCAATGCACATCTGCCAGGAAGAGGAGGTATAAATCTTCCTCCCCATGAAGTCCATCCCCTCCTAGACTCTGTCTTTAGTACAGATTTATATCTTCACTGTCATTTACTGTGGTTACCACAACAGAGTTAGGGGCTGGGTGGGAGCAGAAACCTTCAAAACCCAACATTTCTCTGCATACTTTGTCATGAGAGGCTATGAAGTGGGAGTATTCCAGAGTCTCTTTCCTGGCTCCAAGACAGCCTCATTTATCAGGTTGGCTATTCTCCCTGGAGCTGATTGGAGAATATCCAGCAGCTTATGCTTATTCTCCTGCATAAATTAAGCCTGGATGCCTAATGTAGCAGCCATACACCTAAAGTGGTCCGGATATGCCTTCAAGAGCCTGGCATGGCAGAGCTGTCCAGAGATGAAGAAGAAAGCACCAATGACAGGTCCTTTCTTGACACACACCCCAGTTGGGACTGGAGGCCCAGAGGGATGGGCTCAGTCTCGCCTGTAGCTGGTTCGGGAATGGAAGCCACCCACGGGATCAATGATCTAGTTTTGCAGCAGGTTGAAGAATGGGACCTGAAAGACCGATGAGAGTCCCAAGGATTTGAAGGAGGCCACTGGAGAAATGGATATGACATTGGTGATCAGTAGGCACTGGGCCAAGAGCCCCCTCTTAACTGCAGAAATGATGCCAACTTCAGTACTGATGGTGATCCAAGGACAGTCTCTGGCGCCTATCAGGCAATGACAAAGGGGAGGACGACCCGAACCTGCATCTCGAGGAGTCGCATAGATTCTCTGTGACAATGGAACCAGGCACAACAGAACAAACAAATGACCAGACTCATCTGAAGAAACATAGAAACAGCATCAATGCCAAAAAAGAATGGGGAATCTGCACCAAGCTAGACACTCTCCCACCTGGTACCGGAAGAGGCGCCAGCACCAAGGCCAAGGAACAAGGCCAAAGGGGCCATCAGCATTGTGGGGGCCTTTGGTGCCAGGCACAGCACTGGCCTCAGTTCCACAGTCTGGGACCTGGGCAGCCTGAGCTGCGGTGCTGATGAACCCAGCAGCTCTACGACCCAGCCAGAATGTGCCAAGGGCATAATGGAAGATGAAGCACAGAAGCTACAGCACCTTCAAACTCCTGAACTAGTGGAGAGTCATGGACTGAGAGGGAAAGCAGGTCTGATGTCACCTGATATGCCTCCAACATGGAGACAGTCAGCACTGGTGCAGACATCATCGGTACCACACTCACTGGATGCCCCATGGCCAGAACCAGAGTTGATGATATTGGCTCTTGCTGATCTCGGCATAGTACCAAGGAGAGGTTAGATGGACCTGCTCCATTGCATGTGCCAGAAGGAATACGGTGCTGGTCAACACTCCTCTTAGAAGACGAGAAAGTCTCCCAGAACCTTGGAGTATTCCACAGTTAGTCTTATGGGACATCTTCCTCACCTCACTGAAGGAGTGAGAGCAACTCCTCTTCCTCTTGGAGGAAACACTGAGTCCAAACGTGAAGCAGCACGACTTGCTGGTTCCGATGGCAACTGCCGAGCAGACGAGGGTCTCAGTGCTGAAGTGAGCCTCTTGGCCTGTTCCAGAAGATGCTGCTTCACCCAAAAGTCTCTCGCCACCTCAGTCCTCTTTTTGAATGACTTACAAATGGAACACCATTTCTTATCATATCCCTCAGCCACAACAAGCACCTCATGTGAGGCTCACCCCCCCAACCACACCCACACCCGCACATAAGACAGGGAATGCTTGAACCTCGGTGAGGGTATCACAGGGCAGCCAACTAGTTCAACTAACACTATACTAACACTTAACTAAACCTGAGATGCTACTAGTTTTCTGAGAGTTTTTCCACTGGATTAGGAGACCAAAAATATGAGATGAAAATACCACACAAAGCTTCGACTTAAGCCACAGGCAGTGAAAAGGAACTGAGTGGGGATCAGGGTGGAGCTGTCTCTATCTAGCCAGAGGAGGGGCTAGGGCCATTAGGGTACAAATGCTGTCCTCCTGGGTACTGCTAGGCAAAGTTCTCCAGCTTTGGTGCACTGGGCACAAGTACACCTATGTGGAATACATGGCTGCATCTATTCGAAGATAGTAGGATGAAGTAATGGATATGTACGGAGGAGCAAAGTTGCGAAGGACCTTGAAATCAAGAAGAAGCTTGAATCTGATGCAGTGAAACAGGGTAGTGGAGAAATTCAAAGGGGAAGATAACATGGTTACAGCAGCCAGTAAAGGTAACTTCTGAATAATTTTGAGCAGTGTTTTGAATAGATTTGAATGAGGTGATAAAGATGTCAGGGAAGACAGATAAGGTGGTATATTATACAAAGCATAAAGGCAAGCAGACTCTGCTTTTGTTGCGAAACAGCTGAAGACCTTTCTAGGCAAAGTTTTCAACATCTTTGAAAATATTAATCTGCTTATAGAAAAGGTTATATTTTGAAGTTAAAAATCAAAAGTTACTTATGGAGTTTTAGAAATATGATCATCACTACATGCTCTTAGTGTTACACCAGTACTTTTTTTATTTTTTAGTAGAAAGAGACCCACACTGTTTATCAAAAGGCAAATTTAACTACATATATATTCGTAAGATGCTTATGTTTAACTTAGCCAAATCCCACTTTTCAAAAGATCTTGGAAACCCAGCCAAATAATTTTTAAAAATATGAGTTTAAAGCATGAGCATACAAAATGGTCACCCATAGCTGGGACAGCAAAAGCAATACCATCGTGTTATGAAAAATATTAAATGGAAAAACGAAACTGGTAAATGAAAATGTATAGTTGAAACTCACAGTGACACCTACAGTTAAGGCGGTACAAGCATTTTGTTCTAAAGGATAATTTTTAGACGCCTGTCATTTCTCTCTTTACTCTTTGTTCTGTTCTCATTTTTTGTTTCAAAGTCCTCAGTAAAAAAAATTTCAGCCATTTGAGAACAAAAACATGACAATCTCATCTTGTCTTTATAAAAAAGATTTATCAGACACTGTTAGAAGGCAAACACTATACATTTTGCAAGAATACTCCTTACGTAAGAGATTACCTTTTGATGGTTTAGGGGAAAATCTTTGATTCAGTGAAATTAAAGGATTTCTAAAAGTATTTTAGACATACATAAAGTTTCAGTTAGTTGATAAAACTAATGATCTGCCAATGTTAAATAAGCAGAGTTTGTGTGTTTACACAGGGTGAAATTATCCAGTTATAAGAGGTCAGGATGGAACAGTGGAGCTGCATTTGCGTACACGAGGCAAATCACTGGGAAACTAATTTTAAGATGCAAGCATGTGTGAAAGCGTCTTTCTGCGATGGTTTAGAAGGAAGGAGGCAGGAATATGACGAGTCTTGCCTCACTTCATATTCTACATGAACTCCCTGACTGGATGGGTTGTTCTTGGAATCCAGTTTCTGCTGAGATCATTCAATCCCTCTGGTTATAATTTCAAAATTCAAATCCTTTTTACAGCCAAATTCTGCAACATTTGCTTAAATATTTCTTGTGGCAAACACTTCTTGCTATTAAGGTTCATTGTTTGCTTTCTACAAACACACATTTAAAAAAAAAAAAGAACCAAAAAAAAAAAAGATTAACTGACTCACAAGCAAGTCAGAAATGTCAAATACCTCATTGTCCACTGTTACCGATTCTTCAGGTTCAAGAACTGGCTTGCCTGCTGCGCTACTTTCAACAGCTGGTGTTGAAGTAGCAGGTGAAACTGGTCTATTTGCTGGGCAATTCCCCAAACTAGCTGACAACTGAAAGAAAAAGAAGACTTTAAAATTAAATAAAATATATGTTACTAGAGTAAAATAGCATAGGTTAGTATTGCTTTCTGCAATGTCTACTTATTTCTTACCGTTATTGGATACGGCTATTTCCCCCTCCCACCAACTACTCATACACAACTCAATTTTAGACTTCTTGAGATATCAGCTCAAAGTTGACATATGCTATTAAGAATAGTCTCAGAACCCACATTTCCTATACTTTAACCAGCATGCAGCCAACTTACATTATGATCAATGCTATGTGTAATGTCAACTAAATCAGAAACTGTCATCACAAATGAATTTTAAAAACTCAAACCAACATTGTGTAATGTGGTAAAATGCTGGTCCCTTTAGCTCTTTTAGTAACTGTAGCATTTTCAATTGCCTGAATGAAACATATTTTTGAAAAAAGGTCAACATTTTGTTAACTTTCATTTTAAAAGAACCAGTTACCTTCACATCAAGGATTAATTCCAGATTTAGGGAAAAATTGTAGTGAAAATGAAGTAGACAAAAATTAAACTTTGCAAAGTTTGGTAAGGTGGGCTCATCTGAACATGTGTTTTAATGCAGCCAAATATAAAGTTGCCGTCACAAGATGAGCCATTACTCTGGAATGCAGGAGCTCTGAAAAGGACTTAAAGTTCATAGTAAATAAGCTAATGGCCATAAATTTCCACTGAGATTATGTAGCTAAAAGGGCAAATGCGATCCTTGCATCTATAAGCAGGAGACCATCACATAGGAGCAGGGAGGCAGAACCTAGCTCTGTATATGGCAGTACTGAGACCATTACTAAAATACTATCTCCAGTTCTGGTGTCACCACTTCTAAATGAATACTGAAAAATTTGAAAGAGTTCAGAAAGGAGCTACAAGAACAATTTGAAGTCTGAAAAACATGCCTTATATAGTGAGAGAGACTTAAGACACTCAATCTATTGAGTTTATCCAAGAGAAGTGTAGGAAATGAAATGATCATGGTCTACACTACCAGTACATATGTAGGGAAGAGATTCTGATAGTAGATGTCACTAATATAGCGGAAATAAGGCATAACGAGATTCAATGGTTGGAAGCTGAAGCTAGACAAAATGTCAGACTAGAAATAAGGTGCAAATATTTAACAGTAAGGGTAATTAACCATTGGAACATATTACATAGGAATGTGAGGATTTCTCCATCCCTTGAAGTCTAAATAAAGACTTGATATCTTTCTAGAAAGATATGCTATAGCTCATATAGAAGCTACAAGCCTAATACAGAAATAATTGAGCAAGGTTCTATGGCAAGTGTTATAAAGGAGGTCAGACTAGATGATTAGGTGATCCCTTCTAACCTTATCTATAATCTATGAATGAGTCTTACAGTGGTTTTATTGAACAAAATTCAACATGATGAGCATAAACAACTTGAAGTTCTGAATTTCAATTTTTCTACTAGAAAAACTACTGCTGTGAGCGACATTGCCTGATATTCTTGGTGTATGTCTACACTACAATAAAACACCCACAGCTGATCCGTGTCAGCAGACTTAGGCTCACAGGGCTCAGGCTATGGGACTATATAATTGCAGTGTAAACATTCAGGTTCAGACTGGAGCCTGAGCTCTGGGACCCGGGAAGGGGAGAGGGACTCAGAAACCAGGCTCCAGCCCAAATCCAAACATTTACACTGCAATTTTAATAGCCCCAGAGCCTAAGTCAACTGACATGGACCAGTCATGGATGTTTTACTGCAATGCAGACCATACCTTTGGAGTCTGTGAAGAAGTATACTCTACCTACTTGAAGGTCAGGACAAGCCTTCTGTAATGCTTGGATTTTTTCTTGAATCTCAATCAGTTTCCTTCTTTCTTCTTGAAGTTGTTTAAGTTCCCGCTGTTGCTGCTGAAGTTTAGCTTCATAGAATTTTTCTCTGTAGTAAGAGATATTAGCTGCATATTACTTAGTAAGAGATTTGATGGAATTAAATTATCTTAAAAGATCACATATACCTTGCTTTTTCATTCAGTCTCACATCTTGCTGCAATTTGTTGGTGCTAGCTCTGATGTTATTTGGTTGCTGCTTTACCTCCTCTACTTCGGCCAAAAAGAAGTCACCCACATTAGCTGTATCAGCTGTAGTTGCTTCAGGCTCTGTCTCATCATCCTGTAACAGCAGGAGTGCAGTCAGCAATATTTTTCAATTGGTACATTGACATTTTTAATCAACTATATTTTGTCAACAAATCTGGAAGCAAATCATGCTTCGGCCATATGTGCGTATAGATAGTCTATATAGCTGGAGCAACAGTTTATAGATGGAGAGTAATTTATTGGCATACTATGAACAAAAATATGACAGTTATTGAGGGACAAGAGTAGAGAAGGAATAGCCAGTGGTCACGACCCCATCTTAATGGGGTCACCAGGGCTGGCTTAGACTTGCTGGGGTCCAGGGCCGAAGCCCAAGCCGCACCACCCGGGGCCGAAGCCCGAGCCTCAGGGCTTTAGCCCTGGGCGGCGGGGCTCAGGTTATAGACCCCCTGCCTGGGGCTGACCCCCAGCACAGCAGAACTTGAGTCGGCTCAGGCTTCAGTCCCCCTCCTGGGATCGTGTAATAATTTTTGTTGTCAGAAGGGGGTCACAGTGCAATGAAATTTGAGAACCCCTGGAATAGGCGATTGCCTATTTAATCGTCCTCCTATTGAGATCCTGGCAAAACTCCCATAAACTTAACCAGAAACCAAACTGTGCCTGAAAGAGATAAATTTAAAAACATTTTAAAATGAAGTGCCCTTTATGGGGCTTAAAAGCCCCATTTTCTTGGCTTTTGATTTTTTTCCCCCCATCTCATGTAAATTTAGGAATTTTTGGCTTAATCTAAAAGGCTATGAAGCTGAAGCAGCCATTCCTGTTGCTGTACAAGATGAACATTCTGAATCAAGAACCAATTAAAACAGAGGGATTACACTGCTCTACAGCCAAAATGCTTCTGAAATAAATGTAGTCAAACTTTACTAATTCTGGGTCACTGAGAACGAAAATGATGCTTAAATTGTTGATTGGCTCTAGTTTTCAAGATATGCTATTGGGTCAGTATATACGACCCTTGACTTGGGAATAGCGGAGGATAAGTGAGTTATAAAGGGAAAGGATCTCAATTTAAACCAGAAATGACTAAAATACATCTATGACCGGGTTTGGACAGTACTTGCTTTTTAGGCAAAACAATGAATGATGCAATCTGAAGCGGATATTGCATCATACATGATATGAATTGCATCATGTTATTTCTAGAAGTCATGGATGATGCAATCATAACAAAGCTTACATCACTCTGCTGAACAAATTGCCCTATATCAGCTCTAGAAACCATACAGTGTCGTGCTCTCTTATTTGTCAGTGTTTGATTTTGCAAAGGGACACCTTTCTGTTTAGCCAAAGTGAGCAGAGATGCCTCGTGCTTGTGTGAACAGTGCAGATAGCAGAAGTTATGTTTGTGGAGAAGTGACTTTTGCATCACAAAAGCGCAGTATAACCACTATGGTTAAGAAAGCCGATCACCTTTATTTTGGCTGCAAAATTGGAGATCAGGACAAGAGGTGGGCTCCACACATATGCTGCAACACTTGTGCAACAAATCTTCGCCAGTGGTTGAACAGGAAAAGGAAATCTATGCCTTTTGCAGTGCCAATGATTTGGAGAGAGCCAACAGATCATTCCAGCAATTGTTACTTCTGCATGGTGCCTCCAGTTGGGAAAGGTGTGTCAAAAAAGAAAAAGTGGACTGTGCATTATCCAAACGTTCCATCAGCTATACGCCCAGTACCCCACGGAGAAGGACTGCCGGTTCCTGATGCACCAGAATCACTCTCACTTGAGTCAGACGAGGAAGAGGATGAAACTTCTGGTCCTGGACCATCAATGTCACAGGACCCACATTTTCTCCCATCCTCCTCCTCTGAACCACACCTCATAACACAAGGTGAACTGAATGACCTTGTCAGGGATTTGGAACTACCCAAGAGTAAGGCACAGCTGTTGGGCTCCAGACTACAGCAGTGGAATCTCCTGGCAGGTGATGTTAGGGTTTCCATTTTCCGTGACCGTCAGAAGGATCTTGTCCCATTCTTCTTCATGGAAGGTGATCTTGTAGCCTGCAACAACATCAATGGTGTGATGGCAGCCCTCAACATCGTTCACGATCCAGATGACTGGAGACTGTTCATTGATTCATTGAAGACGAGTCTTAAAGCTGTTTTACTGCATAATGGCAATGTTTTGCCATCAATTCCAGGTGGTCATGCAGTCCATATGAAGGAAACCTATGACAACATGAAACAACTTTTGAGGTGCATAAACTATGACCAACATCAGTGGCAGCTTTGTGGTGATTTGAAGGTTGTTGCTCTCTTGCTTGGTCTGCAGACTGGATACACAAAGTACTGCTGTTTTCTCTGCGAATGGGATAGTCGTGCAAGAGATTCCCACTACATCAAGAAAGATTGGCCACTCCGACAGTCATTGGAGCCTGGGAGGAAAAGTGTTCAGCATCCACCCCTTGTTGAATCAAGGAAGATTTTGTTACCACCCTTACACATCAAGCTGGGTCTGATGAAGATCTTTGTCAAAGCCATTGACAAAACACAAGCAGCTTTCAAGTATCTCCGTGGAAAATTTCCAAGGTTAAGTGAAGCTAAGATAAAGGAAGGTGTCTTTGTTGGTCCTCAGATTCATGAACTTCTTCAAGATGATGCATTTGACCATGCACTGCGTGGCAAGGAAAAGACGGCATGGAAAGCCTTCCAGTTAGTGGTAATAAATTTTCTCGGAAACAACAAGGCAGACAACTACAGGTTGTTGTTGGTGGAAAACCTCCTCAAGGCATACAAAAGCCTTGGTTGCAACATGTCACTAAAGATACATTTTTTGCACTCTCATCTAGATATTTTCCACCGAACTGCGGAGCAGTGAGCGACGAGCACGGCGAGCGATTTCACCAGGATGTTGCAACAATGGAGAAACGCTATCAGGGCAAATGGAGCCCATCAATGCTTGCAGACTATTGCTGGACAGTGACAAGAGATGCTCCATTTAATGAATACAAGAGACAAGCCAAGAAGCGCTGAGTAGACACTGAATAGGACTAAACTATGTACATAATAGTTTTTTGCCTTTTGTTTCATAATAAATTTTATTTATATAACCCTTTGCTGATTTTTAAAGTGTTACATAAACAGGACAGGTGAAATATCATGTAAAGCAACCATAAACACATGAAAAGACCGAGGTTTACGATTTATGATTAAAACTCTACTATCTACATAATATACATAGCCATAAAATGTAAAAACTTAAATATCTTAGAAACAATAGCCAATCAATTGTTTTAATTGTCATATTTGAATTCAGCACATCAAAATACATAATAAATAGCACATTTTATCTCTGAAGCAGACGACGTCTCAAAAATTGTAGACCAGTGTTATAGAAGCCAGAGTAGAGAGCTGCTTATTCACAATGCAGTTATTGATTATGCAAATAATTGTACTCAGATTAACTAAACTGCTGTCAGTCAGAAAGGTTGGAAGGATTCAAATATACAGTTTAAAACTATTTGCACCATGATCGTGCACAGCATAAATCCACAACCAGAGTACAGGGAACAGCAGAACAAAAAAACCCCTGAATCTTAAAGTAGCTGTTCAGCAGCTCTACTCTCTGGCTACGACAATTCCACTTACATAAGAAATAAAACGCACACTTTAATTAAATTCTCAGATTGTAAGAATTACAAATTTTTAATACTGTTCAGGCTTTTATCTTTAAATTAACTTGCTGTGTAAAGGTAAAAGATGTACAGGTTTTTTTTGCCTTTTGTGGGGTATTATATTAATAAATCTTGTTTCAACTGAAAGTCAGGAGGAGGAATTGTTTGGGGAGACAATCAAAACCAATGAAAGAAAAATATTCTATTTAAAAACGTTAAAGGGACACAGGCAATTCTTATTTGGCCCACAAATTAAAGAATTTGAAAACATCAAACTTTTATGAAAATATTGACCAATACATTTTTTTAAAATTCCAGTAGAAACAGGTAATATTAAAAAAAATCTGTTCCCCTGCAGTGATGGAAAGCCAAAGTTGCAGACCTCAGAACCTGAAAGTGAGGCTGATTTCACGAATATTCATTTATCCAAGATGGAAAAAAATGCAAGAGTAATAGAGCATAAACACTGAAAAATTAGATTTTTACAATTCAGTTAGGGATCTATGGTGTTTCATAAAGTTTTTTATATTATAAATTTAAGTTTAAAGTCCCTCTGAAGCAGGGGTACTCAACCTTCTGCTTTCTGAGGTCCCACCAATATGTTATAAAAACTCCACGGCCCAGCTGTGCCTCAACAACTGTTTTCTGCATATAAAAGCCAGGGTTGACATTACAGGATAGCAAGCAGGGCAATTGCTCAGGGTTCGGCTTCAGCCCTGGGTGGCAGGGCTCGGGGCCCTCGGCTTCAGCCCCACACGGGGCTTGTCTTCACTACGGGAGGTAAGTCGACCAAAGTTATGCTACTCCAGCTATATGAATAATGTCGCTGGAGTCGACGTAGCTTAGGTCGACTTACCCCGGTGTCTTTACTGCGCTGCATCGATGAGAGATGCTCTCCAGTCAACTTCCCTTACTCTTCTCAGAGAGCTGGAGTAGCGGGGTCGACCCAAGAGCGCTCTGGTGTAGATTTAGCAGGTCTTCACTAGACCCACTAAATCAATCCCTGCTGCATCAATTGCAGCAGCGTCTATCTCCCCGTAGTGAAGACCAGCCCATAGTGGGGCTTCGGCTTTCCGCCCTGTGCCCCAGCAAATCCAACAGTGGCCTTGTGCAGACCCCCTGAATCCTGCTTGTGGCATCCAAGGGGCTTTAGACCCCTGGTTGATAACTGCTGCTTTAAAGAGCATTTTAGATTTGTGTTTCAAATGGACCACCTCCATATTAGACAAATCAAACTATTCTCCTTTTTCAAGTTTTACAGTGAGCACTACCACTCTGGTAGTCTGGTCTGTGCACAATGGGGAAAAAAACCACACAGTTAGTTCATACACTCAAGAGTTAGTAGTTTGTTATTTGTTTTTTTTTAAATCATGTTCATGGGCATGTAATAAGATTGTATTTGTAAAAAGTACCTGTACCATAGCTACAAGATTTTGTAACTGTTTAAGTTTTTGTTTTGCAGCTATAAGTCTACTGATCTTCTGCTCAAACTCAGCATCTCCAGCATCAGCATCAGCTACACTGCTTCTGCAGCTAGATAAAGAAACTTCACTGGCTCTGTCCTCTTCCACTTCATCATCACCGCCTTGTGATATATCAATATCTTTGTCACTGTCCCTATTACGACAATCTGAAGGAAAAACAGCAAAAACAGTGCTAATGTTGCAGATGAACACTAGTGAACTTGTTAAAAATCACTAAATGTTCATATGACTAGTGTGTTTCAGATCTGAAGCTGTACTGCTCAATAAAAGGAATCCAATCTAGCATTTAAGCCCTTGTTGAACACTTAGTTTATATGCAAATCTGAAGCTCCCAAACCATGTAACCAGGAAGAAAGCCTAAGGAGTTAACAACATGCTCCCAAACACACACTCATCAGTTTTAGCTCTATATACAGTAATACTTGAATATCTTTTAAAACATACCTAATGTAGAAGACATATTTAAAGTCCTTAAGTTAGCAGCAGATCGGTTATTTATTTCACAGTCTGTATTAAGGTATCTTCCATCTCTGTTAGTAGTTCCACACTGCATGTTGGAATTGCTATTTATTTCACCCCAGCTACTAATTCCCTGGGGGTTTCTAGAAGAAAACATTCATCATATTAAAAATCGGTTCTCAGCCCATTAAAAAACTTTAAAAAAAAACTGGATAAGATATAAATGTTGAAAGACAAGCACATGGATTTTTTTTAAACTTTAATCATTTTAGATTAATGTGCTAAACACTACAATTGCCAAGATAAAAGGTCATTCAAAACAATCACATACAAACATTAACATCCCATTTCCCCTTTAGTGGGACAACCAAAATTCCCCAGTCCAGCTCTGCCCTACACCCCACATCTATCACAGACAGGAGATGGTCTATAGCACAAAAGAGTCCTCTTTTTAAATAATATCTCCCATGTAGGTTTTCAAGTAGAGTTGAAGATGCTGGTCTGAACGTATAAAATGTTACATGGTTTGGGACCTGGTTACTTGAGAGATTATCCGTGCACTCAAGTACATATGGAACCCCTTCAAGGTGAACAGAAGAAGCCTTCGACAGGGGATATCCATGAACATCCCTCAACACTGCAATTCATTTCCACTTTGATTCTCTAGACTAGATTTGTTAGCCTTCCAGGTACATTGCAAATCCCATCTTTATCTAGGACTATGTGAGGTAAGGGTGAGTTAGCAGCCTGATAAATTGAATGCATGGGACTACATTTGGATTTTATAAGGCCTTTTAATGTGCCTGTTTATCCTTTCTGAGTCTTATCTTGAAATTCTAATAGGTATCAAGAGATACATATTGATGCTATAAAATCTGAACAGGAACATTAATTTTGAAACACCATTTTAAAACTTTATAACATTTATATGAAGAGCTTACTTTAACCGTGAAGTCCTTAGTGGAGTTTCATGGTGTAATCAGCACAGGGTCTAATTCACAGTGCATCATTCTAGAGCTATTGTATATTTTAGGAAGACCTTTAAAATGACTCATCAACTGGATTAAGAAAAATATTGTATTAGCCAAGTATTAGCCAAGGTTAGGTTATCAGCATAATGAAGGGTATTTCAAATGAACTGACACAAAACAGTGTCAATTTAATCTAAGTATTAATAACTTCTGGTTAACCACACCATCTCACTATGCAGAACCTACAATAACTAAGGCCACAAAATTTAAGACAAAATATATATTAAAAAAAAGTAACCTAATATTGGTAACAGGTTGTGGATTCTCATTTTCAGAATCGCATTCTGATTCTCCTGTGTCGTCCTCTTTAGTGTTTTCATTCACGGCATCAGTCATCATATCAGATGTCTGTTCATAGTAATGAACTAACTCACGCAACTCATTCAATCTCTTACGAACTTCATTCAGTTTCCTGGAATGAAAGCAGAATACTTTATATGCATATCCCTACTCGATTAAGAAACCTAAATGTAGCATTCAGTTCTTTATTAAACAGTGCTCAAAAAAAGTGCAGCAAACTTAATCAAATTTTAATTTTTACCATGTCCTTATATACATAAACTAATTAATATTTAAATTTACTATAATTTGAGATCTGTAACAACCTTTGCTTGAAGATGTTCTGAAGCCCAAATTAATCTGTATGATATTTCACAGAATATAATACTAATAAGATCTAACTTAAAATAACTAGTTTTTATTTCAGACTTTCTACGTCTTTCAAAAATATGCTACTTAGGAAAAAAAACTTAAAACCTAACAAAAATGTATACAGAACCACTTAAGTTCATCACAGCAAATTAATTAAATAATAAAATTCATAAAACATTTTACTGGAGCTTTTCTGTTGGGTTTAGATTGTCATCCTCTTCACTCTCATTCTGAGAAGCAATGGAATCAGGAGGATAAGGAACAGATGATGCTAGGCTATTAGACTCTCCATTGACAACAGTTACTATGCCTACAGGAGCAGAGGCAGCTGAAGTTGTACTTCTTTGATCAATACTCCTTTGAGGAGATCCTGACACAGGCAAGACTACAAAAAAAGGAAATGAAAAGTATCAAATTTGGCATCTTATTAAAAAGAAGTTTTCAAAAAAAGCCGCTTATTTGATTTACATAAAAATATGTAAAGATAGTAAGTATTAACAGAATATGCAGATCAGCAATAAAGGTCTGTCTTAGTTTTTGCAAATTTCATTGCATTTATTATAGGCGGGGCTGGTGGTGCTGCCTATTATGATGTTTGCCCCACACTTCTCATTATAAGACCTTATTTTCAGTTCCTTGTAACCTTACCAAACTGCAACCATTTGTGCTTAAGTTTTCCATGCTGGGTGTCTGCTTCGCACTGAGTTTGGTTGGAAAATTTCAGCCAAAAAATTCTGTTAACCCTCTTTTTGAAAAGCTCTAGCACTTCAATGCTTTGTAGTGGGGACTTGAAACTTGGCAAGGCTGTGACATCTCTCCTGTGCTCTCAATCGACCCTGCTGCTGGCACAGCAGCATGAAAGAGGAAGTTGTCAGATTTTAATGCAGAAGCTACACTGTCTCTATGAATTAAAGATTATGTCATGTGATGAAATCTCCAGGAATACATCCAACCGAAATTCGCTACCCTAAGCTACAAGTGTGCGCACGCCTCGAATGGGGAGGCAAATATAATTTTAGCATTTCCGAACCTTACAGCACTTGCCTTTGCAACTTTCATAATCTTTTTTTAATGTAGTTATTTTGGATGTAATAGAACATAAATCTCAAGCTTAAGTCCTCAAATGTCAGGAAAAAAGTCACAATGATTCCACAGCAATCTAAAGGTTTGCCTACATGTACATATACAATACGAAAAGTCTCACTCCACATGATTTCAACATTAGCAATGCGATATTATTTTGAAATGAATGGCTTTTTATAAAATGAAGTTAAATAAACTGAAGTATTAGTAAGCAGCCACTAGTTCTATTAAAATACATTTTATAATCAATTAGATATTTGTATATTATATTGAAGCTTACAATGGAGAAAGTTCAGCTTGCAAAACTACCATTGTTTCTCTTAACCATACACAAAACTCAATTTGAAAAACATGAACTGATGTACAATTTCATAAGGCTTTCAAGTATCAGAGGTGTAGCCATGTTAGTCTCTACTGCATCTGAAAAAAAGGGGGAGGGGGAAGCATGAAAGCTTATGCCCAAATAAATCTGTTAGTCTTTAAGGTGGCTCCTTGTTGTTTTTATAAGGTTTTCAAATTCTTTGTTCAATTGTCATTTTGATATGTGCATTTAAAATGAAAGGCAATATTTCTCATCTTCCAAATGTTGTTTCTTGGAGAGCTTTTATATCAAATGTTTAATGTAGGTAACTTGTAACAGTAAACAGAGATATTACAATTAAACCTATGAGTGATAGCTATAAAAGTTATGCCAGCTCAACATCAGTTAAATCTTTGAAAGAATAACCACACTATTCACACTTATGGGTAACATGTAGCCTGGGGGTACCTAAGAGCAGACCTCCTCCAAGCAGCGTCCACTAAACCACACATGCGCCTCTTCCTTCCCCTTCTCTCTGCGTCCCTGAATGTTTTGAGAATGAAGCTACATAAGAGGGCAGTCTGCCCTATACTACCTCAGTTCCTTCCACCACTAACCCAGAGAACCAAGGTAGGACTCTGAAAAAGAGGGGAAGGTGGGTGGGAAGTGTGACTATATAGTCCTCTCGAAGAACTCTTGTGACAAGTAAGTAACTTTTATTTCCTCTTTGAGTGGCTTTGCATACTCCCCACTTACGGATAGTTTGCCCAGCAGTGCTGAAAACTCAGGCGGAGGTAACAAACTAGTAGTAACGGTTGAAGCACTGATCTACCAACTCTGGCAACCTGCTCTTGAAGTCAAATCCAAAGCGTAGTGTTCGGTAAAAGCATAGATTGACCTCCAAGCAGCAGCCTTACAGATTTTCGCAGTAGGAACATGTTTAAGGCACTGCTCTAGTAGAATGAGATTTTACAATACCATGCACAGGAATTAACAACATTCACTGATACACTCTTTAATAAATCTGGAAACAGTCTGAATATTATACTATTAACTACACTTTATTAGCATCTAAAACATGTAACGCTGATTTCCCTTTAATAGCAGGAGGCCTAATGGAAAAAATAGTAAATTAATAGTTTGATTGAAGTGAAATTACGATACTACTTTTGGCAGAAACATGGGGTCAGGTCTAAGAGCTACCTTGTCTTTATGAAAAATAGTAAAATGGCAGATCTGCCATTGGAGCACATAATCCACTCACCCTTCTGGATGATGGTCTAGCTATAATAAATACCATCTTAATAGACAAATAAAAGAAGAAACACTCTGCCAAAGGTTCAAGGGGTGGTTTCATCAGCCTGGTCAAGACCAAATGGAAATCCCATGGAAGGGCTGGATCCCTCAAACAAGAATACAGATTGGACAACCCCTTCATAAACCGTTTAACTGAAATCATGCACAAACAGTCATCTACCATCAATCAAACCATGGTAAGCAGAAATAGATACCAAATGAACTGTTAAAGCAGCATGAGATAAGCCTTCAGACTTCAAATACATTAAATACTCTAAAACAGATGGAACGGAAGCGGAGACCGGAGAATCAAATTTGTCCAGCACATCCAAGAGACAAATCTAGTCCATTTCAAACAACACTCTCTTATGGACAACTTCCTTGAATTAAACAATAAATCATGGACCACAGAGGAACAGCATTATTCAATATTAGTCAAAGTCAAATAGCCCAAGCCGTCAGATGAAGAGTATCCTGCTCTGTTGTTGCGACAGCTGGTCTGGAGACAAAGGGAGACTTTTGTGAATCCTGCCCGACAGATGAAGTAGTACCACTACTGTCTCAGCCAAGCTGGGAAATTGCATCATCACTGCCTTGTTTTGATGTACTTTCTTCACCACTTTCTAAATTAATGAGAGTGAATCAACAGAAGACCCTTTCCACAGTGTAGCAGAAACATGATTGAAATGGACTGCTTGTCTCTTCCTGTTCTTGAACAGTAGAGGGGACACTTCAGGTAAGAATAAGTGCCTCCTTGCTTGTTGATGTAATACATAGCCATTGCATTGTTCATCGCTACCTGAACAACCTTTCACTCTATGTGAGGAAGAAAGGATCTGAGGGCCAAGTGAATTCCAACACATTTATATTCAAGTTCTTTTTGCGAGACAGCCAATGGCCTCAAACTGTAATATGACCCAGCTGAGCTCCCCAGCCACTGTTGGTTATCGCAACCAAAGGCAAAGGAGGATTGAACAAGACTCCTTTGAAGACTTTTGATTTGTCTTCCACCATATCAATAAATTTAGGACATGCTGAGGCACAATGACAAACATTTGGAGACGGTCCAGATTGGGTCTGTAAACCTGAGCTATCCAGGGCTACACTGACCTCATTCTGAGACAAGCACACGGAGTCCTGTAAATGGTTGCTGCCAGAAGGCTCATGAGATCTAGAAAGAAAATCACCTTCTGGGTCAGACTCAGCTGGATGTACAAAAAAAATATTGTTCTACCTTCAGAGACCTTTCCTCTTGGAGAAAAGCCCTTCCCCCTCCTGTTACCAAGTCCAATATAGAACCTATGAAATTCAGTCTCTGAATTGGGCAGAGCTTCAACTTTTTCATGCTCAACAGCAGTCCCAGCTCTGTAAGTAAGGAGACTGTGGAGTTGATGTGAAGTAGCGGGTCCTCTTGTGCAGAGGATTTCAGCAGCCAATCTTGCAAATATGAGAAAAACAAAAATATCCTGCTTTCTTAAATGCCCTACTACTACAGAGAGATACTCTGCAACCCCAAGAGTCTTTACAGAAAGGCCAACTGGCAGGACCTTGTACTGGAAATGTTCTTGGGCCATCAAAAAACGCAGGTACTTCTGATGGTTCAGCCAGATTGAAGTTTGTAAATATCTGTCCTTTTCTATCAAGAATTGTGAACCAATACACAGTTGAAAGCGAGCGCATTATGAAAGACAGGTTTAGCATTTGAAACTGGAACTTCTGAATGTACTTGTTCAATCTTCCCAAATTTTAAACTGGATGGAATCTCCCATCTTTTTTCCTGTAGCGGGAAGCGTCCTGAATAAAAACCCTGATGCCAAAGATATTTGGGAACATCTTTGACAGCACCTGTCAGAAGGAATTTTTGAACCTCTGAAAGAAAGACAGCCTTGCAAGAAAGCTCCTTGTAACGGGAAAGGTAGTGAAATTGAAAGGGGACAGTTATTCAAACTGCACAGCTAGCCATCCTCTAATTTCTAAAGCCTAACTTGTCTGATTTAATAAGCCTTCAATTGTTACTGAAAAGGGCTATCCTGTCTCCAAATAATAGAAGGGAGGGATCCTCATTAATTGGTTCATGACTGTTGATCTTCACATTAAATCTGAGGCCTGGTAGCTGAGGAAGTCGTAGAAGAAAGAGCAGGTTGTTTTGTCTTATGTCTGTATCTGGAAGCCCACTTTCTTGTGCTGGCTCTGCAACAAGCTTTTTGATGATGATGTTGATGTCTCTGATTTGAGGAAAAATAAGCAGATGACTGAGGGCAAACCGGTCTCTGATAGAGGAAAGACGGCATCTTCTTCTGACCAAGGGATGAAGACCCAGTGATTGAGCAGTGGATTTAGTAGCCTTTAATTTCTCTAACAGTTTGCTGATCTTGCTGCTGAAAAGACCATACCCCCCTCATAAGGAAAATCTTCAACTTAAATTTTGGTATCCACACCCAATGAAGAGGGATGAAACCATGCATATCTCTTTAAGATAACTGCAGATGTCAATGCTCTAGTTGAAGAGTCTGAAGCATTAAACGAAGTCTGAGTGTATGCTTCACCACATTTTGAGCCTCCATCAAAATAGTATTTGCTAGCCTTCTGTTATCTGGCAAATCCTGAACAGAATGTTGCCATCTTTCCCCACAGATGGAATTGGCAACAGGTCAGGACCTCCTGGTAATTAGCCACATTAATAACCAAGAGAAGAGGAAGGGGGGGGGGGGGGGGGTGAACGTTTCCCAAGAACATTGATCTTTTTTCCCTTTCAGTCAGCAGTAGTCGATGGGCCTGACCAGACCTAAGCATATTATTGGCAGCAGCCATCACCAGTGAACTAGGGACAGAGTGAAGGGGGGGGGGGGGTTATCTCACACAATTTATCTGTTTGGGTTTTTTTCAGAAATAGGTGGACAGGAACGGGGGGGAGGGAGATCATCCAAACAGTACTAGCAGGCTATAGGAGAGTATCCAGCATCGGAAATGATATTCTGTTCCTAGAGGCAAACCCAAGAACATGACCGGGGGGGAATTTTCCTCCACGGTCAAAGGTGGTAAAAGTTCAATGTGAATGCCATGTGGTCTACCAGGTCATGAAACTGCAAAGTGTCCTCAAAATGAGATGATGCGGAAGCAACTCACACTGAGTCACCTGCCTCCACAATTCTCCTGGCAGGGGATGAGGAGCAATATGCAGAAGACAAGTGGTAATGGGGGCCTGGAGTCACTTGGGTATTGTGGGACTGTCGATGACTGCCTTCCTGGAGGAGAGGGGTTGCACAAGTAGAAGGGACAGGCGCTTTTGAAATGCCTGGGAGAACTTAAATAGGTAGGGGGAAAAAGGGGGCACAACTGCTATACAGGTTGATTTAAGGAAGATCGTACTATGAAGTAACAGGAAATTCTGTATTACACAATGGACTTATCACATGTCCCCTACATTAAGAATGACACTAACCAATCAATATAAGAAGGAACAGGAGGCACCTTTCTACAAGAGGATGGCAACAGGACACTGCATCTGCACCATCTTTTTTGAAGTTTCAGTTCTTCAAAAGCACTCCTGTGCGATCTTCTATTCTGGAGTGAATTAGTCTCTCCCACAATTAAAGCAGAAAACCTTGCCTGAAAACTTGGCTGGGCAGGATCCTCGACCTAGGTACCTTTACATCTTCAAAGTCACATTTAAAACTCTGTTGCTGAATCACCCAACCTTGAAACAGAAGCCCTGAATAATGTTTCTGAAACCTCTGGGCCCTTAACAAAGATTTTAACACCTGTGTCTCAAAGAAAACTAGAAGCCAGAATTTTATTTCCCGGACAATGAGGAAGACAAGACTGCCACATGGACAGAAACCAAGCCCCTCAGAAACATTTAAACAGCTAGTCACAGAGGGTGTGAGAAGTACAAGCTGGCAAACTTGTCTTAGAGAGAAAAGTAGTCAGTGAGTACAACTAAAGTTCCCATCTGTTGTACAAAAAGAACTAAATACCAAGTGCGTAGATCAGAACAAAAAACATTCCCTGTAAAGTATGCCAATTTAAAAAACAGTTATATTAAAGGAAAAAAGAACTGAAAATAAAATTTCACCTTTTATTACAAACACAAAATGACAAACAGAGGGGATAAATCTTGTTTTTAATTTACTTTATGCATTTGACAGAAGTGTGTATACAGTAAATTTCATTGTTTGCCCCTATATATTCAGTTTCTACTGTTTGTTTTGGCCTTTCAGTAAGAGAAGACAAATATTTAAAAGATAGGAAAATGATTTTTAACACCACAAATATTGGCCAGGAATTCAGGGCAAAGCATAGCACTGAAACTATTTAACTCTGTGTCCATTTAAGTCTTAGCCATTCTAAAGCAGAAAGGTTAACTTTACAGATCTCAGTTAGTGTAAACCTTCCCAAACATTTCAGGAACTTAGCCACAAAAAATGCTATCAGCAGAGGGAGCAACTTATCACTAAGGTTCAATGAATCATTTTAACATAAGAAAGTAATTAAATTTCATTATTTTCAAGACAACGGGGGAAGTTACTGGAAAAAAAATCACATTAAAATGCACTTTTTGCCTGTAACATTGGGTATTTCCACAGTTACAGAGGTAAAGTTCTATGGTCAGATTCTTCACTAAATCAGTTTGGTGGACTTTCAAATACTATAAAGCAAAAGATTATTACCACAGAAAAAACACTCCTAGTTCTGTATTTAAATCACTACATTAAAAAGGAAACGTTCTATTAAAATGTGTTATTACTGAAAGCTACACAAATGACAATACTTCCAGGAGAAAGACACAATGGGTGAAGGAATCTCTTTTATTGAACCAACTCCTGTTGGTGGAAGGGACATGCTTTCGAGCTTCAGAAGGTCTGGAGAAGGTAACCAGAGTGTCTAAGCTAAATACAAGGTGGGACAGATTGTTAAGTACAAGAAGTTCACACATGTTGCAGGAAGAGCTCTATGAAGCTTGAAAGCTAGTCCATTTCACCAACAGAAGTTGGTCCAATAAAAAGTATTACCTTCCTCACCTTTCTCTGTCGCGTCCTGGGACCAACACAGCTACAATACTGCAAACAATACTTCCATGTACTAAGATCAGTGATAATTCTGAGTCATTAGTTGCAGTACTATAAACTACATTAAACAAATGCGTTCTGCATACATTTACTTACAGGAGGAGTTGTTCAGATGCTGGTCACGAAGTGTGTGAAGTTCTCCTAACAACTTGTCCATTTTTTGTTTTTTACCTTGCAACATTCTCATCTTGCTAAAAAGTTGAGCTTTCTCATCAGATAAGTGCTGTGACACAGAAGAATTTCTACTTTGTGAAATCTCTCTAGTAAGTGAAAGACTTTCTGCTTGCCTTCGATTATCTGGCACAGGTTGAGTCTAAAAATAAATAAAGTTCATTTTAGTAGCAGTACTGTGAAAATGCCATAGTAATTTGCTAGTTACCTTTCCCAATTCCAGAAAAAAAGTAAAAAAAATACCTCATTTAACTTGAGCTCAAGGCTAGTGCTGAGACTCCATAACAGAAAACCAAGGTTCTCAAACTAAACAATAGTTAGCTCTTATATAATTCCAACTGCACAGTAACTAGCACAGATTGTGATGTGAAACTGTTGCTCTTGGCTTCCAAGAACCATGTATAAACTGACACTAAGCTTGTATCAATCAACGAATAACCACTTCTATCGAAAGTAAAACAATATAGAAAGCATCAATTGGAATAAAAACAAAAAAAACTTTACAATCAAATCCAGTTAATGTTTACATATAATAAAAAATGTCAAATTTGACATAGGGTTTTTTAAACTGAATATTGTATTTTAAACATGTAGCCCTACATACAATTCTTGTTATGAGTTGTGCAAGTAACCTACAGGGCATATTACTGAAAATGTAATTAGAACAAAGCATACTCAGCAAGTCAGACAAGTACAGGCAAAATTTACACAGGCATTTAAGAGGTAGCAATACAAAAAGCTTAACTTTTGTGCATCACAGCAACAAGATCTAAGAAACAAGCTCTTTTAACTGCATTTTATTGCCACAAAGACTTAAGAAAATGTTATTAAAACAGCAATCACTCTCATTGTGTGAGAAAGTATACTGAAAACTAAGTCAGAATAGCTTTGCAATAAACCTATTTATTCAAGTATTTTTAAGACCCTTATAGGGAAAATAAACTAAAATACACACAGCAACACGATATTAAAAAAAAAAAAAAAAAAAAAGTTACCTGAGATTCGTGAAGCTGATTGTGAAAACGCTGGATTAGGTCATTTAATTCTTCATTTAGTTCAGATGTAAGACTTACTCCTGAAATGCTACCTGTGGTCTCTGTTACAACTACAGAAAACAGTAAGTCCAAAACATTAAACTAAAAAGGTTAATTTGAGAAAATGGTTTTTAAGATTTCAAAATAAGTACATACCATAGCTACTAACATACAACACTGGTTAGACAAATTTACCTTATTTGTCAACTGCACTAACCAAATCCTGTGCGCACATTATAGAAATTTAAACTAACCTGAAACGTCTGAAGTAATCCTTACAAAACAGATTTTTGTTTGTTTTGTTTTTTTCGGACGACACCTTCCCAACCCCAGAAAGAATTCATCATTTGATGTGGACAGCACTATGTCAGCAGGAGAGACTCTCCTGCCAACATAGATAAGGGTGCTTGTTGGGGATGGTTCAGTTATGCCGGCAGGAGAGCTCTCTCCTGCCAGCAAAGAGCAGCTACACAGGAGACCTTACCGCAGCACAGCTGTGCCACTAAAAGGTCCGTAGTGTAGACATAACCTCAGTCAATGTACAGTTTCACTGTGAAAACCTACTATGCAAAAGCATACATTGTTCAGCAGATCTGTTCCTTTTGTGGTTTTGGTTTGTTTTTTGTTGTTCCCACAAAAATCAGTTAAGTTCAGTTTTTGTTGTGTTTTTTGTTTTATTTAAAAACTGTATGGCCCTGTAGAACCAACACTGCTAAGAAGAATGAGCTGGACAGTGTACTTCTCATTTATTTATCAACTGAACTCTATGTTCCAGTCAGTTACAGTCAAAGACAATGGATTATATGGGTGTAAAGGCAGCATATAATTTGGCCTCCAGAACCTTTACTGACCATGGTATGCTAGAAGGAAATACCTCAGTCTGTCATTCAAATCTGATTTGCAAGGCTGGCAGTTAGGAAAAAAGACACATTTTTACTTGCAAAAACATATTTGATATGGAAATCAAGAGAAATGTAGAACTCTACAACACTATTTTAAAAACAATCACTTGTCAAAACAAACCAGGACCTTAAATATCCACCAATTTTAGCCATACCAGAGTGTGGGTGTCTGGCCTATTTTTAACTTCACATTAATAGTTTGTTTAATAAACCCTTAACTGGGTTTATTTTTAAAATGTTACATTTAATGTTACATCATTTTTTCCCCCTTTTCCCTGTCCCTGCTTCTTCTACCTTTTTCAACACAAGGGTTAGTGGGATGCTGCTTTGAGTATCACCAGGACAAATGTGACACAAATAAGAGTAGCACCAGGGAACAGAGAATAAGCCTCTCCTTAAGGATAACTTAAGTAAGTCTCTCCTCTGTCTACCACCTCCTCTTCCTATGAAGAAAGGTTATTTCTGTAGGAGAGAGAAGAGTATGGGACTTCAGATTTCTACTAGTACTGGGAAGTTTGCTTAGGGCAAGAGACACCATAAGGCAGAGCTGAAGGTGCCCAGAAGCTGATTCAGGAAGAAATGCCTTCCCCAGAACCACTGTATGCCCTATATTTGAGATTGGGCAACCGGAACTGCAACCAGTATTCAAGGTGTGGGCATAACATGGATTTATATAGTGGCATGATATTTTCTGTCTTCTTATCTCTATATACAAGAATTAGAAAAGGTACGGAGGACAACAAAAAATGATTGAGGATATGGAACAACTTTCCTATGAGGAGAGATTAAAAAGGCTGGGACTTTCCACTTGGAAAAGAGATGACTAAGGGAGGATATGATAGAAGTCCATATAATCATGAACGATGTAGATAAAGTGATTAAGGAAATGTTATTTACTCCTTCACAAAGCACAAGAAGTATGGGTCACCCAATGAAAATAATAGGCAGCAGGTTTAAAACAAAGAAAAGGAAGTACTACTTCACACAACACACAGTCAACCTGTGCAACTCTTTGCCAGGGGATGTTGTGAAGACCAAAGCTATAACAGGATTCAAAAAAGAATTAGGTAAGTTCACAGAGGATGGGTCCATCAATGGCTATTAGCCAGGATGGGTAAGGATGCAACACCATGCTCTGAGTGTCCCTGGGAATGGGTGACAGGAGATGGATCACTTGATGATTGCCTGTTCTGTTCATTCCCTCTGACCTGGCACTGGCCACTGTCGGAAGACAGGATACTGGGCTAGATGGACCATTGGTCTGACCCAGTATGGCCGTTCTTATGTTCTACTAGCTACCTGGAGCATCATTTAATCTCATAGCAAAATCATCCTGTATGGTCCTTCTATCCCACCTCAAAGCTGGCTTGTTAGGACAGAACACAGGAAGAGATCAATTACTACAGGCAGAGCCCTAGGCTACAATTTTGCTGGTCAGTTTGTTGGTGCTATTGTTACGTGTGATGTTACATGTCAGATAAGCAATGCACTCCATTTCTAAGGACGACAAGGCAAATGTTAGGCGAAGGGAAATTTGAAGTCAAACAATTTTAAAATGATTTTCTCCCAATTAGGAATTTGCTAAACAAGCTTTTAAAAAACAACATGTATGGTACACATTCTGAGGGGACGGGAAGCAGATCTGAGACCATCACCGTCTAACTTCCAAATAATTTATCATTCGAGGCTGTTTAACGCTGATCTCAAATCATTTCTGTTATCACTTTCCAAAAAAATGTATCTTTGGGCAGAGACCAAACGTGAGAAGTTTCAACCCCAAAGATTTTGACAATGTTAAGGAAGTGTTAAAGTACAGGTTTATAATGGAACAACACTTAACTTATCTTTATAGTGGTTGTGATGTGTTTAACAGTTGGAGGCAAGTCTACAATTCAGATTCTAAAGAATCTGAAATCTACTTTTATATTTGGTTAAGATATAGTAATCAAATTTAAACTATAACTGTTCTGTTCTTCCTTACTCAAGAAAGCTTTAAAAATACATTTCTGAGTTTTTAAAGTAAACTTTGGTGGCTCATCTCTAAGTACCAGGAAGGAACTTATGCTTTTAATTAGGGCTGTCCAGCAATTAAAAAAATTAAATTAAAAATTGTTAAAAAATAGAATACCATTTATTTATATTTTTGGATGTTTTCTACATTTTCAAATATACTGATTTCAATTACAACAGAATACAAAGTGTACAGTACTCACCTTATATTTATTTTTGATTACAAGTATTTGCAATATAAAAAAGAAAAGAAATAGTAATTTTCAATTCACCTTATACAAGTACACCTCTACCCTGATATAACGTGACCCAATCTAACACAAATTCGGATATAACACGGTAAAGCAGCGCTCCGGGGAGTGGGAGCGGCTGCGCACTCCGGTGGATCAAAGCAAGTTCAATATAACGCGGTTTCACCTATATCGCGGTTAGATTTTTTTGGTTCCCGAAGCTAGCGTTATATCGGGGTAGAGATGTACTGTAGTGCAATCTCTATCATAAAAGTTGAACTTACAAATGTAGAATTATGTTAAAAAACTGCATTAAAAATAAACATGTGACATTTTAGAGCCTGCAAGTCCACTCTGTCCTACTTCTTGTTCAGCCAATCGCTCAGACAAACAGGTTTGTTTACATTTGCAGGAAATAATGCTGCCCACTTCTAGTTTACGTCACGTGAAAGTGAGAACAGGAGTTTTCATGGCACTGTTGTAGCCAGCGTCACAAGATATCTACATGCCAGATGTGCTAAAAGATTCACACGTCCCTTCAGGCTTCAACCACCATTCCAGGAGACATGCGTCCAGGCTGATGACGGGTTCTGCTCAGTAACAATCCAACGCAGTGTGGACAACTGCATGTTTACTTTCATTATCTGAGTGAGATGCCACCAGCAAAAGGTTGATTTTCTTTTTTGGTGGTTTGAGTTCTGTAGTTTGTGCATCAGAGTTTTGTTCTTTTAAGACTTCTAAAACCATGCTCCACATCTCGGCCCTCTCAGATTTTGGAAGGCACTTCAGATTCTTAAACCTTGGGTCAAGTGATGTAGCTATCTTTAGAAATCTCACATTGGTACCTTCTTTGTGTTTTGTGAAATCTGCAGTGAAAGCGTTCTTAAAATGAACAACATGTGCTGGGTAATCATCTGAGATGGCTATAACATGAAATATACAGCAGAATGGGGGTAAAACAGAGTAGGGCACATACAATTCTGCCCCAAGGAATTCAGTCACAAATTTAATTAACCTATAATTTTTTTTTAAACGAGCGTCCTCAGCATGGAAGCATGTCCTCTGGAATGGCAGCCGAAGCATGAAGGGGCATATGTTTACCATAACTGGCATGTAAATACCTTGCAATGCCAGCTACAAAAGTGCCATGCGAACACCTGTTCTCACTTTCAGGTGACATTTTAAATAAGAAGAGGGCAGCATTATCTCCTGTAAATGTAAACAATCTTGTTTGTCTTAGCGATTAGCTGAACAAGTAGGAGGACTGAGTGGACTTGTAGGCTCTGAATTTTTACATGGTTTTGTTTGAGTGCAGTTATGTAACCAAAAAAAAAATAAAAAAATCTACATTTGTAAGTTGCACTTTTAGGACAAAGATTGCACTACAGTACTTGTATGAGGTGAATTGAAAAATACTATTTCTTTTTATCATTTTTACTTTGCAAATATTTGTAATAAAAAACAATACACCTGGATTTCAATTACAACACAGTATACAATTGATATGAAAATGTAGAAAAACCATCCAAAATATTGAATAAAATTCAATTGGTATTCTATTGTTTAACAGTGCGATTCAAACGGTGATTAACTGCAATTAATTTTTTTAATTGCAATTAATTTTGAGTTAATTGCCTGAGTTAACTGTGATTAATCGACAGCCCTAGTTTTAAGTTTGTAGCCTTGTTACCTAACAACATATAAAAAATATTTAAACTAAGTTCTTCCACCAAATGGAAGTCCTGCAGTAAAATTCCAAATATTACAAGTATTTTATATAAGATACAGAATGTACAAGCTTAAGAATATATCCAGAACATTTTTTTAAATTGTGTAGTACATTTATACTTTCAATATAAATTTTTTTAAATTCAGAGTTTCAGGTTTAATCAATACATCAATTTATCATTACATACTCTTGTCCTTCCACATACCAGAATCATCCATAACAGCAATTGCCTGCTCTGCTTTATGCTGCAGAGCAAGAAGAGCAGCTTGTCTTCCCTGAAGTGCTTTCAGCTGTTCCTGTTGTTGTAACATCCTTGTTAACAAGTCATGTTGCTTCTTCAAATTCTCTAGCTCCTCTTTAGCCTCCTGCTGGGGGTCTCTGGCCTGGAAGATAAGAAAAGATGCTATCAAATAAATTCCTCAGCTACGATAATACTGCATTAGTAATAGGATGACATCTTAATGTAAGCTGAACCTTAACAGCTCAATGAAACACCTCAAGACTAACAGTTTAGTTTAACGAGGTGAAGACTTAACTATCGTCTCCTCATACTTAAAGCTAGTTCTTCCAGACCAAGTTTGAGTCATTTTAGGGAAAAGTTTGTACTGCCAACCACCATGCTGCACAATGCCTTGTGGATAAGTACAATTATTTTGTCTCCAGGTCTGCCAACTTAGCACCCTCCACGAGCAGATTACAAAATTAAAAACTTGCACATTTCTTCCTTTAACTACACTAGGTTTATAAATTTATTAACACGAAAAGCATATAACCACAAAGCCATAAGAGTACTCCTCCCCTCAATCCCTGATAGGTATAAAATGCAATTCAAGATACTGAATTAAAAGAGCAAAATCAAAGACTTCTGTCTGGTGTTGAACTTGTTTTAAAAGAGTCTCTGCAGTAAACACTTTTTAAAAATATGGACCTGATCCTCTTCATTTCCTATACTGGCTTAACAGTCCAGTGTGGAGTGAAAACAGAAACTGAACGATCTGTTCACAAGTATCTGTTACGCAACTGCCAACCCAAAGAACCACCACTGGACCCTGCCTTAGTAAGATCCAAGGTCCAAAATGATTCACTAGCCTCAAAGCTTTATCTTTCACTATACAATTTTGCAACAAATTATTTGTTTCTCATTCCATAAAACCATATGTAGGCTACAATTCTGCATCAAGTTTGAACCTGCATCTTCACAGTAGGAAGATGAACTACAAAAATACCAGTATTATGAATTTTTAAATATTTGTCAAGTCTTAAAAAAAAAAAAAAAAAAAAAAAAAAACACTTTTGCCAAGCTGAAATTCCCACTCCCAAAGTAAAAAAATTCACCTGACATCTAGTGTCGAGTGCCTACTGCGAAAAATTCCTACATTGAAGAATATGTTTGCATATATTAAAGTACTTGGCCCTACCACAGAGGTACTTCCCACAGAGTTTGGAAGTTATTGGAAAAGGCAAGGTCAAGTACTTTAATGGACAGTAAATTAACTTTGTAGATGGGGTGCTGCTTCTTGCCCCCCTAGCAGAGTGTGTGGATCCCAGAATGGAGTGAGCAACTCTCTCTCTCAGCCTAGGCATCAGAAATGTCTGAAACTCCAAATATCAATGTTTTAAAGGGTAAACCATGTTTTAAAGGGTAAACCATGTTCAGCTCAATCCACTATTTTTAAACATCCAGAATTTAATTATTAATAAAAAGGTCTCCAAAAATTTAATAAGAACTTGCAAGTTTTTAAAATGACTTAAAACCACTAAAAACGTCAATGATAATCCTTGTGTAAATCCCCATTTTAGATGGAGAAATTGAGGCATGGAAAGATTACGTGATTTGTGCAAGATCACATATCAAATCAATGGCAGAGGGAAAAAAACAAATAAACAAACCAAGCTTCATTTCAAGCATATCAGAGGCATCTGTACTCATTAAAACAAAGACCAATTTTTTTTCCAAGTTGGGTGTCTAAAATTAGCACTCAAGCTTGACAAAATTTGCTATAAAGGGTATAGAAATATTCAAATAATGTATTTAAACAATTTGAGTTTAAACAAAAAAGATGGGGCACTAAAAATTCAATTACAAAAATACTTTTAAAAAAAATCACAGCAGGACAGGACACATCTCAAACACAGTTTTTAAGGCACTGACCCCCACTAATGTGTTTTTCCCTGCAGGTATATACTGGGTATTGCTACAGGAATGCACAGTTTATCCTTTGTAGAGATTTTATTACAGATCATAATTTTTCCTCTGGGCAACAGAAGTTTTTGATCTTCCACTTCACTTTTTCTACACAAGATGTTTGTTATTATGTTCTTTCAGGCAGATTAATAGCATGAAAATGAACAGATCTCTAAGTGTGAATTATCTAAAATTACACTACATTAAACCAATTTTAAAACACTTTCTCAGAAATAAGAGTGCATTTGCATCAAGTGATGAATCTGAAGTGGCAAGCTGTGGCTGCAAAAAGTGAGATTAACAGATGGACATACAGTTAGATTTATACCCCTCACTAATCAAAAAAGAACATATGTTGGGTTGGAGGAGGAAATTAGTAAAAAACTCATTTTTATAAAATCTCTGCTTCCGAAAACAAGTCAACATGAAGAAAAGACATTCAATGAAAATGTAGTCATACACAGGTAAGTAAGACAGATCTACTGTTATAGTGGTGACTAAAGCATTAAACACCAGAAGCTTCTGTATGGAAAGAATGAGAGAAAAAAGTAATTGTGCATTACAAATACTTAGATGTTTTAAAGCTGTTTAGCAACAAAGGAACTGAGGAAGAAAAAGAAAATCAGCAAGTACAGACCCTATTTTGGAGACTTGCCAAGGTAATATTCTGAAGAGTACCTGTGAGGGTAATCCAATCCTAATAGGCCAGATTTCCCTGCCATTCAGAGCAGTTCTGTCACCTTTCCCTTTTGGACTTCTTGTAACGTCAATGTCTGAAACCTGTCCTTGTGAAGCTGAATTCCCTAGTTTGTCCTCAATGCAGGGCCGAATTTTCAGACTAAAAGATTCTTCCTTTATTAAATAGTTTAGTATGTTAGATTTAGAACACACTCCTGTTTAACATGCATTTTTAAACTATAAAATTGCTTACCTAATTCATTTGTGTCTTACTTATTATATATGGCAAATTGTATTACTTCAATCAAATAAGTCTGTTCTTGTTTAATTCTACTGAATTTTCAATTTCCTTTGTTAAAATTATTTTCTTAAAGACAGGATTCCAAATATCACTGTACCATGTAATTATAGAGAACTACTTTTAATATTTCAAAGAACTATATAATAAAAGAAACCTAATTCCAAAATACTTAAAGCCACACACATAAAAATGAAAAAAAATATGCTTTCTGTATAGATAAACAGCCAGATACAAGCTTTGTTTACAATAATTTTATATGGATATATATTTCTGTCAGTATATATTTCTATCAGTACTGGTTTTTTTTTCACATTTTAAACAACATTAAAAAAAGTTAGATGTTGATGTTTAATCTCTACAATGTTATCTTTTTGAAAGACCTGATAAAAACAAGAAAATCTTGCAGGACTTTTATAATTAGAATTGAGAGACTGTCTGGTTTAATTCTGACTTTTAAATAAGTATCTCTATATTCTTTATTTAAACGCTACTTTTTAACTTCCTAGAACACACATTCCTAACCCATAGTCTGTGGAGCACTTTGCTGATGGTCCACATCATGCTGGCTGAAAACAAAGAGACAACACCATATACACAGATGCTTAAATTTTATTAAAAAGGAGATAAAAATATTAGGAAGTATTCAACGTTCTTTTCCATGTAAGCAACTGCTGAAATTGCTACAGGAGTTATGTGATCACAAATGGGAGAGGAGATGGTCTGTGCAATCATGAAATGTATATATATATGTAGAAATGCCAGAGTCCATAAGACACTCTAATAAGAGGTGGCCTACCCAACGAAAGAGGTTGGGAACCCCCATCCTAGAGCAATGCTTCTTATGATATCACTATAGATATACTTATGCTTCCTACAGCAACAACCCATGATAGTGAACCATTTACACACCTCCATTACCCTTCAATTTCCCCAGTACTGGAAGCACGCCACTTACCAAAAACAGCTTAGAAAACTAGTCCTTTCTACATTGATAAAAGGCAAGATACATATTTAACCCCTAGAATTATTTAAAAGATTCATAAGCTATCCAAGTAAAATTGCTACAACAGAAGCTTTTTAAAACAAACTTTTTAAAAATATACATCATTGAGAGTTTGGGGGGTTTAAGTCTCCTTGAACTGAATTTCAGATTAACAATACTATCAAGTATCAGTCAGGAAAAGAAAAAAACAAGTCTTCATTTCTAGCACCTTAATTACTAAAAGCAGCTTACCGTGGTATCTGAAGCCTCAGACTGCACATCTATGTTTAGCGATGTGCTCTCAGCTACAGAACCAGATCCCACAGCTGAATCTATAGTCCGAACATCCTCCTCCTCATTTTCTCTAGCCTGAAATATTTTAGTGGCATAAATCAAAAGCTATATAAATGGGGTAGTAAAAATGAATTATTATGGAAGGTACTGTATCTTGAAGTTAACTCCCCCAGCGGTACCATCAAAATATCAATAACTGACTCAGAGTTTTCTCACATTGCTTAAGAGATAAAAAATAGATATAATGTAAGTTCTGAAACTTACAAGCATCTTTTGCAAAAATTTCAGATAGGATTTTTCTTGTTCTTTAAGATGGTCTATGAGATGTGACAAGCGCTCAACATTAGCAGATCTTTCATTTTTCTCTACAAGATCATCCCGCATGGAGCTGGCCTTAGCAATATAGTCACGAATTTGAACTAGTCTGCTCACAATCTGCAGAGAAGACATTGAAATTACTCTGTAAGTTAATCAATAAATAGTTTTGATATTTGTGATCCACAAGACATGAGGGTGACAATTTAATTTATACCACACCTATGTAAATAAAATGAAAGGTGACATACTAGAGTTTACGGTCTCAATCCTACAATTGGCACTGACTTCAACAGGGATGCAGCATATGCATAAAGTTCCAAGATTGAGGATTAATGTTGCTTTTGTCAGATACCAGGTGCACTATTGAGCTCATATCTCTAAACATTATGTCACAATTTGTATGCTAGTCCCTGAAATTACAAAAACAATTAAAATGGTAATCAGGTCAATCTCTAGGTTTAAAAGTGGTGTATTAAATAAACTGCTTCTCTTTCAGTATGCAGAGTTACTAGCATTATGTGGTCATAAGCATTCCCACACATAGTACATTTTAAATCTCATTTCATGTGTTCTGAAGCAAGTTACTCTGTAAACAATTAAGAGTAGCAAAATATAAACCTTCATAATAATCATTCGGAATTAATTTTAAAAATTAATGAAACTTTCTAGGAAGCTTCATCAGGGTGTCTACAAAGCAACAATGAAATTAGACATTTTCTAAAAGTTCTGGTATTGTAGGAGGAAGAGATTGCAACAGGAATAGGCTGAGTCATGAACAATACCTGGCTACTATCCATAGCAGGTTCTCCTCTTCCATCTTCTTGAACAGACACCTGACAATTTTGCAAAAAGTCTTTACTTAGAGCAGATGCAAATAACTCTTTACATTGTGATGATCCACCAGTTTCTTTTTTTTGAGGACTTGTAGCAGCATCCTTGCTTTTGTTAGTGTTAATCTGCAGTGATAGGAAGTTGAATGGTTTTCGGGTTTCATTAAGCAGACGCTTGTTGTTAGCAGCTGTTGCTCTGCCTTGAGAATCACTTCCAATGCTCCTCTACATAAAAACAAACCAAAGGAAGTTATTACATATTACTTAAATATTCCTTCAAAAACATTGTTCTATTTTTATTAGTTCACGATTAAACAATAGAGTGGTACCATCATGTGGCATTACTAGGCATAGCTTGGAAAAAACCAAGACTACAAAATCTACTAGCCAGAGAACTAAAAACTTACTAGCTGACGGCTGATAGTAAAGATGATTAAAATCATCTCCACCAGGCAGATTCTGGTCAGAAGCTTGACCTTACAACCAATCTACTGGGAATGACAGGGAGACTTCTAGAATTCCTATCAGGGTGCTGTCCCTAGACCTTGCTCTAAACTCCAGCTTCATGCCTGATAATATGAAGCCACATCTTCCCTTCCAAATGCATGAGAAAGAAGGTACTTATCCTATAGCCTCCTGACTACTGAACTGGAACAAAGAATAGCATCGGATACTGAATTTCTCTATAGCCTCTTCCTGTGTGGAAGATGATCTCCCACCCTACTCTAGACTGCATTTATTGGTTATCTTCCCCCAACTGTAGCTCCAGAGCTTTCTTCTGCCACTACTAGGCTGGAACGTTTACTGATGCTATTCAGAACTCCGTGTGCAACCGTGACGTTAAGTATATCAGTTCCACTCTACTGTTCCTTGAAAAGCTAAGAGCAGCAACAGAAATTCTAGAGTTGTCTGTCTTCATATTTGGGAAGACTGCAAAGCAATGGGTCACATTTGGAAGATTATCATTATAACCATAAAGACTAGAGATCACGGTTTTAATTGAAAACTTAAATTCAGCAAAAATTTAGGGCAGAAGCGTAGTAAAAAGCATGACATTCCATTCTGCCACAAGGCACACCATCCAGAAATAACCAGGGTTAGAATCTCAAATTACATTACTTCAGGAAGTAATGCCTTCAAGAAAATACTTTCAAGATTGGCAGGTACTAAATAACCTCTAACTCTCACAGATGTGATACACATAGAGAAATACTGATTTGGAGAACTGCAATTTATTATATTACAGAGTGACACCATATGCCAACCTTCAGGTATGCGGTCTAGTGAAAGTAGCTGACCTACCCTTATGTATCTGGACACCATGATCCAGAATATATGTATTTTTCTACAATTTTTCCAGTTCAGAATCTGGACTATTATTTGCTATGTGACGTCATGCACATTTTTTATTTGAGCCACTGACTTTCAAAGTCTTTCCTTTTGAAGTTTGTTAATCTGACAAAGACAGTTTAGCAGGTTTGTGTGGTTTTATATTCACATTTATACAATTTTCGCAAATACATATCCACAAACCTGATCCAGATCACTGAAGTTTATTCTTTGTTTAAGCCTTTCTAATTCTGCCTGCTCTGGAACAGACATCTGAGTCATATATCTAGTGTGAGGAAAACTATGAAGAGTCCTTGTCTTCCGCCGTCCCATTCCGGGTGAGGACTCTGGAGATATGTCATTAGTAAGCCTTGTTTCACCTTCCCCACCAAATTTTTTCTTGTTTTTCTCTGAAGACCTGTTTGCTTTCTTCTGTTGACCCCCCCAGTCCTTCAGAAAAGCAGAAAAAAAGCATATTTATTATCTCTTTATTGAAAAAAGATATGGTTTACTTCAGTGAATTGGAGTTTGACTCAATTTTAGAATTACAGAAAAAACAAAAATGCCAAAACCTACTTATATTTAAGCAATAATTTGAGAATCACATTGGATAATATAGTTTTCTCCAAAGCATGAATAATAAGTAATCTGACAGGAAGTTTGGTCCACTTAACCTTTTTAGCCTTCAGAAGTATTTTTTCACTTGAAACAAAGCTACACTAGCATTTTTCTTCTACTCAGTCTTCAGCGGGTTATAATGCTTAACCTTGAGGGCAAATTCCCACTTATGGCTTTCAATCAAATAGTATAGCTCCCCCGCACCTCCCACCCCCAAAATGGTTTACACATTAGCTAGATTTGCGACTCAGTTTTGATAGGCCACCTCTTGACCACGGATGATCATTCATATCAGCATATGGCTCTTTCAAATCTACGATGTTTGTATCATACATTAGTGTGCTGACTTTTGTTTCAGTTGGACACATGTATTTAGCTTTATGAACAGAATGTAAGCAACTAACTTCTCCTATAGTATTTTGTTTGACAATTTTTATGGTTTCATATCCATCCATCACTGCAGTAGAATCTACATGTCAATTTTCACCTACAGTATGATGTGACAATTAAAAAGTTAACATGAAATCATACCGTATTGTTCAGCCGGTCATCAAAGCTCTCATTGCCCCAGCTAGGCAAGTCCTGATCATTCATGCCTTCCTCAAAAGGACCACCTCCTGTTGCCATGGTATGCAGTCAAAAATGCTATAAAAGAATTATAGTTGATACAAAATGCAAAAATTAGCAATTCAGAGAAAAATCAAGACAGGTGCTATAACTAAACATTCTCACAGAAGTTGTAAATAAGTTATTAGAAAGTAAACCTCATATTGTTCTATTATAAAAGAACAGTACAAATTAAAAATATTTTAGTATTCCTCACCTTGGGTAATAAAGAATACAAAGGTATAATAAGAAATTTTAGTTCCTGGAAACACAATAAAGAATGCAATACAGCAGGGGTCGGCAACGTTCAGCACGCAGCTCGCCAGGGTAAGCACCCTAGCGGGCCGGGCCAGTTTATTTACCTGCTGACACGGCAGGTTTGGCCGATCGCGGCCCCCACTGGCCGCGGTTCGCCGTCCCGGGCCAATGGGGGCGGCGGGAAGCTGCGGCCAGCACATCCCTCGGCCCGCACCGCTTCCCGCCACCCCCATTGGCCCAGGACGGCGAACCTCGGCGAGTGGGGACCGCGATCGGCCGAACCTGCCGCGTCAGCAGGTAAATAAACTGGCCTGGCCCGTTAGGGTGCTTACCCTGGCGAGCCACGTGCCGAACGTTGCCGACCACTGCAATACAGTAACATCAGGTCCACAGTGATGTCAGTCTAATATGTCTTCCAAGAATTAAAAGTTTCCTATAAAGAATGTATTCAAAGCAAAATGTCCTTCATTCAATACTAAAATATATCGTAACAGAGCACTGAAAGGGACACTAGCTAACAATCAGTAAGAGGAATTCCTTTTCCTTGCTATACCACAAATTACAAACATTTAGTTAGAGAATGCCCTGGGTTTTATCCTAAATATTGTTTATAGAAAAATAAAAACATATGAACCACTATATTTTTGTATTTAGCTAGGAAATAGTTTTGCTAATGTAAGATAAACTAAGGGTCTGCATTAGAAACAAATCTGAAGTTAAATTAACTCTGTCAATAGTTAAGGAAATCACTTCTGCCTGAGTTTAACTAGTTTTGATAGAAGCAACACCCACTTACATATAGCTAAAGAAAATTAGGGGAAAATATAGTAGCTTTTTAAAGCCGAATCCTTAGCTTATCCTGTTGAGTGTTGGTATGAAAGATCACAAACCATGTGTAATCACATATACTGTAGTGCTGCGAAACCAAATATGCACAATACAAGAATAAATCTGTAGTCAAGGTACCTGTGACACACGTTAACTGGGTTGAGCAGGAAACCAGTTCCTTTCACCCACACTGATATTCATATAACAACCACCTTCAATTACAGAAGTGGAATATCGACACACTTTTGCAAGTAATCACTTTCCAATATAGCCCAAGCTGTCAGGTGAAAATTAGGACCATGTTCTGAAGCTATCTTATGCAATACAATGTGGTGTTATTTTATTTCTTCTGGTGCTAGTCAGAACTTAGTAGCTCAGATAGGAGACCAAAAAAACCAGAAGGTATATAATACTGGTGGGTCAGACATTCATCCCCATCCCAGACCACTAATTCCAAAACCCACATTTTCACATCACAGATAATGCACACTATACTGTATGTGCAGAGGTCATCTGTGTTTATAAGTTGGCTACCAACACTTTTATACTCATTTAACTGTGTCCACATGAGGGTGTTATACTACTTTCACTTTTATTGCTATAGTTAAAGCAGTACAACTTCCATGTGTAAAGAAATCCCTAGTTCACCTCTGCCTAGGCACAAACTACATAGCTAGGTTAATTTACAAAACAAAAAAATTAAAATATCATAAGCATGTATTACTTTTGAAAACAGTTTTCTAAATCCATAGAAGGAACAAGCACTAAACAGATTACAAGGTTTGCAAGCAAAACTATCTTTGACTTTAGCTTTTTGATAGCTGAGATATATGTGACTCTGAGCCTCTCAATGCCCCTGTCTAGCAACAACTGTTGCCAGGCCTGACAAACTCACTACACAAAGCACACAGTTACAAGATACTCTTTGGATAAATATTGTAAGGTACCATCTAAAAACTGATGATACTCTAGTCATTAATATTTTTGCATGATGCATCTACAGTTAGAATGTAAAGAGTTATGTAGGTGTGCTGGAAATACGTTACTAAAATATGTTTAGACCAAACAATCCAAGTAGAACTGGTTTGTCCTAAACAAAGCAATGTATATTGGTCGGTCCACTGTGGTCAGGCTTTACAACCAAAAGACAATGAAAGTATATTGCATGTAAGGTACACAGAATGATCAAACAGCAGGAAGAAGCACCAGCTTGCTTGAAAACACACAGTAGGACCAGAGTCTGAATTCCAGGGGTCTTCTTCATGGCTCCTGAGGCAAAGATAATGAACTCTGGGGAATATAAGGAGCAGCAAAAGAACATGCCGGTTATCTATCACTTAAGGGACAAAGAGGCCAGCTCTCTTTAAATTTGTGAAACGTGAGTCCCCCAGACACATGGGTGAGGACCCAGAGAACTGACTGTAATATGTGACAGGTTTCAGAGTAGCAACCGTGTTAGTCTGTATCCGCAAAAAGAAGAGCAGGAGTACTTGTGGCACCTTAGAGACTAACAAATTTATTACAGCATAAGCTTTCGTGGACTACAGCCCACTTCTTCGGATGCATACGAAGAGGTGGGCTGTAGTCCACGAAAGCTTATGCTCTAATAAATTTGTTAGTCTCTAAGGTGCCACAAGTACTCCTGCTCTTCTTTTTGTAATATGTGAGAATTTGCCTGTTTTAGACACTAGAAAGCAGCTTATCTTTTTTTTTTAGTTGTAATCAGTTGTAGTTCTACTATCCTTGCTTAATATCACTTAAATCTCTGTCCTCTATTAATAAACTTATTTTTAGTTTTTACCATAAAATCATCTCAGTCCTGTGTATTAAATTGTGGGCCTCAGATAAACTAACAGGCTTTCATGTCTCTTTGAAGGAAGCAGACTTGGTAATTCTGGTGACTGTCCAGTGACTGCGGATGGATACTGCAGAGAGAAGCCACTGGGCAGCTCGGGAACTAGGGTTTACTGAATGTCAAGATTGGCAGAGTCTCAAGAAGTTTGCTGATAAGGTGAACAGCTGGGGGGTAGCAAAGAGCTAACAGATCCACCAAAGGTGTCTTGCTGAGGCAGAAAGGTAACAGTAGCTTTTGGTTCTGGGCTCTGCAAGGATTGTTTCACAGTATATGAAAGACCTGACAAGATCAACTAACGACAGCTCCAATAAATCAAGGTGAGCACACACCTAAAATGTACACTATTCACATTTAACAGCACTAAAACACTGTTGCTGGCACCACATGAAAGAAGTCTGAGCAGGAGCAGCAGAGACATACTACTCCTCTGATGGACTTTCCTGCAAGGGTATTTCAAGAATTGGAGGGAGGAAAGGATGCTAAAAAAAGGACTAAACAGTGACTTTGATGGGAAAAGTAAAGACTTTGCCATGCAAAAGTATAATCACCTAAACTTATGTCTCTAGAGAGGGCATTGCACCTGGTGCTATAAGCAGATGTCACCACCAATGGCATACAAGTGAGGAGGAAAACAATATGTCATCAAAAAATGTATTAAAGATTTTTTCAAGAGACCTCATTTCAAATCAATACGCTCTATCAACACCAAGTGCAAACACAGAATAAGTTTTAGCTACAATGTGCAATTAAGGGCAAATCCACTGTGAATATATACAAGACTTGACAGTGTAACAACCATTTTATCCTGACCTATGTCACTGGCCATAATGAGTTCATCTTGGCAATATTAAAAACCATCTGGTTTACAATCAAACTAGTTAAGTATATTCTTCCCGTCTGACATTATACAAGTTGTCTAAGTCTAGTATAAGATTACATCACAACAGCCAATTTTTTCCAGTGTAAAAAACAATGGGCAATATTGATCTTAGCATCTACCAGAAGTCAGATGCAGATCAGATACATTTTTATTACTACATAAAAACTCCTGTAAGGATTGAGTATTTCCACTTAAGTAAGACTTCTATGACTGCACATAGGCCAAGATCAGTTCAGTTACACCTGTGCAAACTTCTGAAATCTTAAGTAACTCTTCTCTCCTATTTACCAAAATTTTAGTAGCATTGGGACTTTTAATCCTGGTTTATAGCATTCACTAAATCAACTGGACTACTTATATGCTTAAACTTAAGCATGTGCTTAGGCACCTTGCTGAATCATGGTCCAGGCAGCTTATCATATTCTGATGATTTCCTACATTTGTTTTTAAAACGTTTTCTAATAAACCCGCATCCCTATTGGACTCACTTACATAAATTCTTAGAAACTGATGCCAATTATTGGTTATTTTGAGATAAGATTTTTTTCACTAAGATGAGCTTTAAGAGCTATACAATTCTTCCAACTTCTTTTTTCTGATTAGTTTGTTTTAACTAAGACCACATGCAGCTCTTTTCGAATAGTCAATTCAATAACATTTCATGCATGGGAAATTAAGTTCAGCTTTTCTTGGCCTTTTACTTGGTGTGTTATTTTCTTTCACTTTACTTCCTAGCAGCTATTTGCAGGAGAGATTTGCTTATGAAAGTTTTGCTGACCTGTTATTCTCCCTTTGTGTTTCCACCAATCTATCCTCAACAAAAGGAAATCTTACAAGGTAGTGTTAATATCCTATGCGAACCTGCTATCCTTCAGCATAGAGTCATTAATCTCCACGAATTAATTTTTTTTTATTACAAGGGACTTTAATGAAATCACATTTGTCTGAAAAATTCATACCTACAACCGTCACAATATCCAATACTAGTATAACTGAACAGTTAGCCAAACTAACACCTTTTATGTTTATTTTCTCTGGGTTTTTGGTGACACTTTGCATACGGTCAGTTTCACCATTTCCCATTGGTCAGTATCTCCCTGGAGGAAGAGCCCCTTACAAGCACTAACAACAAAGAAGAAAATAATTCTTACCCAGTAAAAGTTTTAAAAGAAAAAGAAAAAAATCAGGCCATTCCAGTTAGTGGATAGTCTATCAGAAAAATGGTTTGTTAAGCTAATTTAAAAAAAAAAATCCGAAAAATTTCAGGCTGAGAATGTTCATTCATTTTTATCATCAAATAGTCACAGAAAGCCAACATACCAACTCCTCATTTTACCAGCATCTGCACTAATGATCCATACCATCAATTTTGTATTGTATAGATATAAGACAATCCAATATCAAAACTGCTGCTCCTATTAGATACACTGGCAATGATCAAATTGTGTAAAGGTACAAGTCCGGGTAACATTTGGCACTAGAGCAAACCAATGCCAAGATGTAACCTTTTATTTTAGGCCTTTTATTTTATTTTATGCACAGTTATAACCTCAACTGTGACTGGGTCAAGTTATGAATCAGTCTCTTGTCAAATTTTAAAGTATCCATTTGAGCTGTAAACGCTCAAAATGTTCAACATTTATAATTTGAAGGGGGGGGAAATCAAATATTCTGCACAAATCTTCAACTCAGAAGTTCTGAAAACTAGAGATTTTAAAGGGACAACATGAATTTAAAATCTAGCCACTTAAAAAAGATAAATTAAAAGTAATTTCAGGTACCACAGACACTTCATGAAGTTCCCTTCTAATCTCCAGTTTTGCCATCATAGTCTGTTGTTATTGGGAGATCCAGGCAACTGAGAAAGCTGGCTATACATTAAACTGTCTAAAGCAGTGTTGCCAACCCACGATGTAAACAAACAAAAACCCAGAGAAATAGTTCTCTAATCTCTTTCAGTTGACAGTCATATCCTCACATGTATCACAAACAACTGTGAACAAAAACACTGCAGCAGGAATGCTACTTGAACGGTGAGATGTCATAAGAACGGCCGTACAGGGTCAGACCAAAGGTCCCTCTAGCCCAGTATCCTGTCTACCGACAGTGGCCAATGCCAGGTGCCCCAGAGGGAGAGAACCTAACAGGTAATGATCAAGTGATCTCTCTCCTGCCATCCATCTCCACCCTCTGACAAACAGAGGCTAGGGACACCATTCCTTACCCATCCTGGCTAATAGCCATTAATGGACTTAACCTCCATGAATTTATCCAGTTCTCTTTTAAATGCTGTTATAGTCCTAGCCTTCACAACCTCCTCAGGCAAGGAGTTCTACAAGTTGACTGTGTGCTGTGTGAAGAAGAACTTCCTTTTATTTGTTTTAAACCTGCTGCCCATTAATTTCATTTGGTGGCCCCTAGTTCTTGTATTATGGGAATAAGTAAATAACTTTTCCTTATCTACTTTCTCCACATCACTCATGATTTTATATCTCTATCCTATTCCCCCCTTAGTCTCCTCTTTTCCAAGCTGAAAAGTCCTAGCCTCTTTAATCTCTCCTCATATGGGACCTGTTCCAAACCCCTAATCATTTTAGTTGCCCTTCTCTGACCCATTTCTAGTGCCAGTATATCTTTTTTGAGATGAGACCACCACATCTGTATGCAGTATTCAAGATGTGGGCGTAACATCGATTTATATAAGGGCAATAATATATTCTCCATCCCCTTTTTAATGATTCCTAACATCCTGTTTGCTTTTTTGACCGCCTCTGCATACTACGTGCACATCTTCAGAGAACTATCCACGATGACTCCAAGATCTTTTTCCTGATTTGTTGTAGCTAAATTAGCCCCATCATATTGTATGTATAGTTGAGTTATTTTTTCTAAATGTGAATTACTTTACATTTACCCGAATTAAATTTTATTTGCCATTTTGTTGCCCAATCACTTAGTTTTGTGAGATCTTTTTGAAGTTCTTCACAGTCTGCTCTGGTCTTAACTAGCTTAAGCAGCTTAGTATCAGCTGCAAACTTTGCCACCTCACTGTTTACCTCTTTCTCCAGATCATTTATGAATAAGTTGAATAGGATTGGTCCTAGGACAGACCCTTGGGGAATACCACTAGTTACCCCTCTCCATTCTGAGAATTTACCATTTAGTCCTACCCTTTGTTCCCTGTCAGTGGCGGTGGTGCTGACACGCTCGATACCGAGCGGCCAGGCACAGGAAGGGCCCCAGCTGAAGTTCGTTTTCATTATGACCGCTATTCTAGGCCCAGGCAACGGCACCCAGGACCTACCTGCCCTTCAGCCGCTCCGAGACCCCAGCGCAGGAAAGTTGCAGCGGGGATGGAGGAACCGAGTGGGTCACCCTGCAAGGTGGGGAGACGGTTAGTAGGGCGGACCCGCTCCTTCCCAGCGGCAAACCCGGCGGGCGGGCTCCGCGCCAAGCACCGCTGGCAGGGAAGCGTCGGGCGGCCGTTGCCCGTGAACGCGCAGCGTCTCCTTGGAGAAACGATCAACATACCCTCCCCCAACACCACCTCCACGCGGCGGGAGCGACCGGCGCAGCTGGCCGGGCACGTTGGGGTGAGGAACCGCTGCACAGAACCGGCGGCCCCCTCCCCTCCGGGAGAGGGCGAGCCGTCGGCAGCCGCTTTATCTGCCACGATACTGGCCGGGCAAGGCGAGTGCTACGCTGCTCTCCCCCACCGACGAGGGCCCGGCCGAGTGGGCTGTGAAGACCAAGGGCTCCACACAGGCCCGCCCCAGCTCTCCCTTCCGCGGCGCCTCAGAGGCCGCGAGCCAGGCAGCGAGAGGCGGGCTCCCCGCGGGGAGCGACAGGGAAAAGGCCATGCGGGGAGAAGGGAAAAATGCGGCCGCGGCGCCGCTGGAATAAGGGGGGGGGGCTCCCCTGGGGAAGGATCCCGCCTTGGGAGAAGCCCCAGATAACCGAGATCGGGGCCCTCACCCAAGGGCGCTCCCCGCCGGACTCGGGCTCCCAGACCCTGGCGGGGCAGGGGTGTTACCTTGGCAGCAGCTCCGCTGCCGTGGGCCTCACGCCCTGCGGCACCGACCGGGCCCGGTTGGTTGGGAAATGGGGGGGAAACAGAGACCCTCACACGCAAGCCTCAACGGCCACCTTCGCCGCCATTTTGGTTCTCCCCTGTACGCGGAGGCGGGGCGGACGGATACACACCGTTACTTAGTAACCTGCTCCGGAGATGCTCTTCCCCGCGTCCCCCCGCGGCAGCGTAAGGGCACGTGACTGAAGGCTGGAGCAACGCGCTTTTTTCACGCTGTTCCGCTCACTCGATTCCTGGCGGAAATCTTGGGACAGCTGAATCGAGCCAGTGCCTCAAGAATAACCAAAACTACAAATCCCGGCATGCCATGCGTGACCAATCGGGGTCCAACCACTTAGGAGCAGACCATGGTGGGATTGGTAGTTTCATTGAGGACGACAATGGGTGCGTGGGGGGAGATAGACAGACAGACACTCTCCGATCGCAATGCATGCTGGGAAGAGTAGTCTTTGGTTACAGTGCTCTAATAAGGGTCAAGAATTGTTTTGTTGTCACTCGAAAGCCAGGAGTGTCTGCTGAGTCAGGTGTTCCCATCACGAGCAGGGTTGAGAGCACTTTTTGTTCAGCATGTCACTGGTTCAATCACCACTGGGATTCAGAGTCTCTTATCATCCAGGTTTCAGAGTAGCAGCCATGTTAGTCTGTATCCGCAAAAAGAACAGGAGTACTTATGGCACCTTAGAGACTAACAAATTTGTTAGTCTCTAAGGTGCCACAAGTACTCCTGTTCTTATCATCCAGTTTTTAAGTTCTCAGCCATTTTGACTTGATGAATTACTGTGACGGGTTTGATCACAGAAACCCCCTTGGGAGCTGCCACCCGATGTGCAAAGACTACCCCTACTCCTGTTTTCCCTGCCAGCTCAGGACTCCAGCACCCTGTCTTGCTGAGCCAGCCACTCCTGTCTGGCTCTAACACAGATCCAGGGTCTGAATCACTTGTCCCAAAGCTGCAGGTTTACCTGAAACCAGCTCACAGAAGTGTGCTTGTCTTTAGCACTCAGATGCTCAACTCCCAATGGGGTCTAAACCCAGATAAATCCGTTTTACTCATAAATTGTTCGCCCTCTATAACACTGATAGAGAGATATGCACAGTTGTTTGCTCCCCCAGGTATTAATACATACTCTGAGTAAATTACTAAATAAAAAGTGATTTTATTAAATACAGACAGTAGGATTTAAGTGGTTCAAAGTAGTAACAGACAGAACAAAGTAAGTCACCAAACAAAATAAAATAAAATGCGCAAATCTATGCCTAATCAAACTGAATACAGATAATTTCCTCACCAGTTCCAGAGTGCTCCCTTTTACAGGCTAATCTCCTTTTAGCCTGGGTCCAGCAATTACTCACATCCCCTGTAGTTACTGTCCTTTGTTTCAGTCTCCTTCAAGTATCCTGGGGGGGGTGGAGAGGCTCCTTCTTTAGCCAGCTGAAGATGAATTACACTGGTGCAATGCACAGCTATAGTATGAAGATATGTATTTATCCCATGCCAAGAGTCTGATACCACTGTGATCTCTGATGTAACTCAACTAATTACCCCACCCTTACTCAACGGCTAATGTTTAGTAACAGAGGGGTAGCCGTGTTAGTCTGAATCTGTAAAAATCAACAGAGGATCCTGTGGCACCTTTAAGACTAACAGAAGTATTGGAGCATAAGATTTCATGGGTGAATGCCCACTTCATCAGCTAATGTTTATGCATACAACAGTCCCATGGGTTGTCTGGGAGGAGACTGCACACATAGCGGATTACAGGGCCTAACTGTTTCTTCAAAACAATACAACCAGCCCATGCAGTTGCCCCAAACTCACATTCCCTCACCCTTACACACATCATTATTCACCACTCACACAAATCAAAACAAATCTTCCACGATTGTCACTTTCTACATGTATCACTGAAGCCTAGACTGTGTCTCAAGTCTGTGTGAAGTGACGGATACAGCAACAAGTATGATAGAGAGCTAATTTTGGTTAGAATATCAGCAAGTTCAATCATCACTGGGCTTTGCAATTTGTTACCATCGAGTTTTTAAATTCTCAACCATTTTCAGCTATTTTACCACCTGACTTTATGAATTACACCTGTGTGATAATGCAGGCTTTCAACAACTCGTACTGCATATTGATCTAGCTCAGGGGTTCTCAAACTGGGGGTTGTGACCCCTCAGGGGATCGCACGGTTATTATGTGGGGGGACATGAGTTGTCAGCATACACACCCCCAAATCCCATTTCACCTCCAGTATTTATAATAGAATTAAATATTTTTTAAAAATGTGTTTTTCATTTATAAGGGGGGGTCACACTCAGAGGCTTGCTGTGTGAAAGGGGTCACCAATAAAAAAGTTTGAGAACCACTGATCTAACTGCATTACAGGTGTCCTAAAAAGGAAGGAGAATTGTTGGGATTGTGCCCTTTGTTTACTTCTTTATGGTTATATATAAAAGAAATTAAACATTTTTTAGATTTTAAATTCATGGCATACTAATAGGATCATGACATCAGTCATCAAGTGTGAGAAGTTATTTTTATTTAGACTAATAGAGACATCAGTTTAAAGTGCATAATTAGATTTAAAAAAAATTCATCTTCTCTCATAAGTCACACATAAAATGATAAATAAAAGATTAAAGAGAAAAATCTTCCTTTCAGCACATGTAATTTGTGCATTTATCTGCACATTGTGTATAGTCTTTTTTGCTGTTTCCCCTGTTGTGTGTTTTGTTTTGTGTCATTTGTAGGTATTTTTACACAGCAACAAGAGAAAAAAACAAGACAACAAATTTTCAGGCCCTCATTGTATATCATAAAGAAGTACACACTCACACACAAAAGCACATAGGAGAGAACTCTATATCTGTTTATACGTAAATAGTTACATAGTCTTAAGCGCCATCTATTAACATATACCTGTGTTTTGTAAGATCAATAACACTTTGGCTTCCTCTCTGCAGCTCTTTACATCAGTTCTTCACGCCTACCACCTGTTGGTCTACTTCATACAAGGTTACTTTTAATATGCTATAACTCCTGCTAAGGTGTGCTGTGGTCTCTATCAGCCACATCTCTGTATTAAAAATAAGATACCTGGGGTGAAATGTCCAACATCTAGGCATCACTGACATTCAGAAAACCCCTGCTCAGTTGCTGCCAGGCCCTATAGGCACCTTAATTCCCTATGTGCTTAAGTTTCTGCCATTAAAATCCCCAAAGTGCTTAAATTTTGGCAGTCGGGCACGTGCTCAGCCACCTAAGTCCTGATGCTGCCCAACTGCTCCGTGCTTAACTCACATTCACAAACTGAGTGTTCCTCTGCCTGCTATGCCTTTGGGGCCCAATCCCATAGACATACTCAGAACACATCTAAACCCACACTAAATGTCTGCTGGTGGTGCAACCCCCTCTTATGTCCTTTAGACCAATGGTTAGAGCACTCACCATTTGTGTTTATATAAGCTTTTCCCAGAGTGACAGGTGATATAGTAGCCATATGATATCCAGGTCCCTAACTAAGAGCAAAGGTTGCAGCTCAAGAGGGGTATCCCATCATGAGTTGATCATACCTCTACTACTCCCAGAAGTAGGGAAAAGGGGCCATGAATTCCTGAGCCTATATTACCTGAGACTCCCAAAGCAGGAGGCTCTAGGAATTTGTTTGTGGTTTACTGTTGAATGCTGATCCCGTGCAGTGGGTGTTTTCTTTATGATACATTAAAAATATGGTAAAGGAGACTTACATTGTTACTAAAGCCTTCATCACCTTATTTTACTTTACACTAGCAAAAAAACAGCTGCAGGAAGTTATTTTCCATGGCTCATCAACTGATCCCCTTTGTGCAAGAAGAACACAAGGACCAGAAACTCTGTGAGGCAGCAAATCTCTTGGATTTTTATGGCAAATGTCCCCACAGCAGGTAGGGGCATAAGGGTATATTCCTCTGTTTCCATAAGTGAAATCACTTAAAAAAAAGAATATGCATCAACTTCCTGTAATAGATCATGCTGGTTTGTACCATTACCATCTGTATAAATATTGTGCAACTAATAATTTCAGTTTAGAGCATGTAACAGATACTTGTTAAAATAATTCCGCGTCTATTACTTGAGTAATGTCTTTTTCTCCCAACTCTATTGCCCTGCATGGATAAACAGTATTATACTGGAAATGGTTCAGATAAAGAGATGTACTATGTTGTGACAGAGCAGTATCTCTTGTTGTCCTGCAGATGGCAGCAGCATCTAGCTCAGTGGTTGTCAACCTATTTATCATTGTGGGTCGCATATGCAGCTCTGTATGTGTTATGTGGGCCACAATACTACCTGTACATCTAAAAAAAAATAATGTTTAGTATTTGTTATATGACAGAAATATGATTCAAATCGATATAGTGTCTTTCATTTCAACACCGGCAAATGTCTACCAAGAACATTTTAAAGTAGCTAAATAAGTAAAAACATTAACTGTTAAAAATTAATTTACTGTACATGGCATGGTGTATTGCCACCCTCACTTCCGTGCTGCTGCTGGTGGTGCGGCTGAACTGAACGCCCAGAGAGTGCGGCTGCGGAGCCTGCTTGCAAAGATGGGGAGCCCTGTCGGGTGCATGGGACTGCCCACCATGCACCCAGCCCCCCTGCTAGGGACTGTCCTCCATTCACCCAGAATCTAGATCCCGCAACACTGGGCTGGCACAAATGCCTGTCCTGCAGAGACAGGGTGCCCTATCCAAGGCAGAACAGCTCCCGCCCCCATGGACTGCCCCCTCCAGAATCCAGTCCCCCACCCAGGGACTGACCCCCTATGCAACCAGCCTCCCACTTAGGGACTTCCCCTCAGCACCCAGCACCCGACTTAGGGACTGCCCCCAGCACCTCCATTTCCAGGTACTGTGCTCCAGTATCTAGCTCCTCATCCAGGGACTGTCCCCAGCCATTAGTCTCCCCACCTAGAGTCTGTCCCCCATGCACTAGCTGCTATCCCTGCAGCCCTAGCCCCCTGACCCTCTCCCTGCACTAGGGTTGCCCAGCGTCCAGTTTTTTACCGGAACGCCTGGTCAAAAAGGGACCCTGCTCATGGGGCCATTAAAAGGGCAGTCACGGGGTCTCTGCTAACTGCCTCTGCCCCAAGTGTTGGCTCCACAGCTCCCATTGGCTGGGAACCTGGCTGGGGGAGGTACCTACAGGTGTGGGCAGTGCACAGAGCCACCTGGCTGCCCCGGTGCCTAGGAGCCGGACATGCTGGCTGCTTCCAGGAGCTCCCTGAAGTAAGCTCCGCCCAGAGCCCACATCCCAAACCCCCTTGTGATAAATGAAGTAGGGAGAGGATAGCTCCCTTTTATGAACACCCAACCAGCCAGTTAGCTGTAAAATCCCTTTTGGAATCTGTTCTCTGCTTGCTTTACCTTTACCTGTAAAGGGTTAACAAGACCACAGGTAAAAGAAAAAGGGTGGGCACCTGACCAAAAGAGCCAATGGGAAGGCTAGAACTTTTAAAATTGGGAAAGAAACTTTCCCTTTGTCTGTTGTTCTCTGGAGAAGGACACACAGAGCAGCAATGCTATGTAAGGCTTGAACCAGGTATGAAAATTCATCTTCCATACCTAGCAGAAATTATTTGGATAGGGAATGTTTAGTTAGACACAATCAGGTTTATTTTTTAATTTGTCCTTTGATCTCCTCTGTGCTAACCCTTGATGCTTTTGTTTGCTTGTAACCTTTAAGCTGAACCCCCCAAGGAAGCTAGTTTGGGTGCTTAATTTTTGGAATTGCCCTTTTAAAATCTAGCAAAAGCCTAAGTTCCAGATGTATTTTTTTCCTTTTTGTTTTTAATAAAATTTAGCTTTTTTAAGAACAGGATTGGATTTTTGGTGTCCTAAACGGTTTGTGCATGTGCTGTTTGATTAGCTGGTGGCAACAGCTAATTTCCTTTGTTGTCTTTTTCAGCTCTTCCCCGGAGGGCGTGTGTGAAAGGGCTTGAGGGTACCCTACAGGGAGGAATTCCCAAGTGCTCCTTCCTGGGTCCAAGTGTGTTTTTTGGTGTGTGGGTTTTTTTTTTTTTTTTTTTTTTTTTTGCATTTGGGTGGTGGCAGCATTTACCAAGCTAAGGTCAGAGAAAAGCTGTAACCTTGGGAGTTTAATACAAGCCTGGAGTGGCAAGTATTAATTTTGAGAATCCTTGCAGGTCCCCACCTTCTCCACTTGGAGTGACAGAGTGTGGATTCAGCCTTGATACCCCTCCTGCACCCCAACCCTCTATTCCAGCTCTGAGCCCCCTCATGCACCCCAAACCACTCATCCCCAGCCCCAACCCAGAGCCCACACCCCCAGCCAGAGGGTACACCTCATCCCACACTCCAACCTCCTACCCCAGCTAAGAACCTGCTCCCACACTCCAAACCCCTTGGCCCCAGCCCAGATCCCCCTCCTGCACTCCAAACCCCTCATCCCTGGCCCCACCCCAGAGCCTGCACCCCCCAGCTGGAGCCCTCACCCCCTTCTGCACCCTAACCCCCTGCCCCAGCCTGTGAAAGTGAGTGAAGGTGGGAGAGAGCAAGTGACAGAGGAATAGGGGGCCTGCTAAACCCAGGGTTGTGAGTTCAATCCTTGGGGGGGCCACTTAGAGATCTGGGGCAAAATCAGTACTTGGTCCTGCTAGTGAAGGCAGGGGGCTGGACTTAATGACCTGTCAAGGTCCCTTCCAGTTCTAGGAGATAGGTATAGGTAACTTTGGTTGGACATATTCTTGGAAGTTTCATCAGATGACATATTCTTCAATTAAAGATTAATCTTTAATTCCTGGAGATTCCAGGACAATCCTGGAGGGTTGGCAACCCTACAGAGGAAGGGGGTGTGTGAAATGAGCAGGGGACAGGGCCTCAGAGAAGGGAAGGGGCTGGGCAAGGATCTTCAATTTGTGCAATTAGAAAGTTGGCAACCCTACCCTGCACCCTAGCCCACTGCACCCCATCCCCATCCCCACTGGTCTCCTACCTCAGCTGCCCATAGCTGAGCAGTGCAGCCTGACCTGCCCATCTCCCTCTGCAGTCCTAGTCCCGGGAGCCTGCTCCAGCCAGGGCTACTGGACCCATGATCCTGTGGGGTGGGTGGGCACTGAGCACCCTGGCTTCCTACTGATGCTGCTGGGCCTGATCCTATGCAGCCCCATTTTTGCACCCCCCTACCAGCCCTGTGCCGGGGGCAAGTGACCCTCCCACCCCACCCTAGTTATGGCCCTGCGGATGTCACATGAGCCACAGCTGTAGGCTGACTGGGCCGCAAGTGGCCTGTGGGCCGCATGTTGAGAACCACTGATCTAGTCACATTCACATTCTCTAACTATCTGAAATAACAATGTAGAAATTCGCTAAATGGAAACAGAAAAGAAAAACAAAAAGAGAGAGAGAGAATTGTTAACTTGTAAAAGCCACACAGATTTCCTCCCTGATCCCAAACAAAGAACTATACCATGAAAGAAACAAAACAAAAACTAATATACCTTATGAAGAAATGATCACAGCCAGGAGTTCATATGAGTTTGTCCCTGTTTTTATTCAGTCCACTTTGAAGCTAAATTAATTAGGGAATTCTCAATTTCTATTCTTTCTGCATTATTATAGATAGCAAAAAGAGATAGTTCCAACATTTGAGATTCCATTCTAAAAAGAAAGCATTGAGGGGACTATTTTAAAATTGGAAAATTAAAAGAGCATCTGATAGCAGCCATTCCTGCACATTCCATGGACTAACTGCTTTCTTTACACCTTATGGCTTTGATTTACATCAAAAAAATATGTCAACATTAAAGTATTTAGCATATAAACCTATGTTGAATACTTCAAAGCCACCCTAATTTTCATGTCCATATGTGCTCCTATTTTAATACGGAAGCAATCTGCCAAAATGTGCAGCACTAAAGAGTACATCTGATTGAAAATAAATGTGTTCTCTTTAGCAGTTACATTGTCTTGGGCTCACACCCTGGAGATGCATGTTGACTTTGTGTATTAACACGAGTTGTCAAAACATGTCACATTGTAGCAATACAGAGTTAAGTAATTTCACAAAGTACCATGGAAGTTAACTTTGTGGTGTGATACTGTATACTGCATACTTTACTGAAGCAATAAAGCATGCAATACTGAGCCACACATCACCATGGGTAAGTGTGAGGCAATGGGGTACCATTTAATCAGTTCAGTAACTTTCACTTTTATAAAATACTGCATGCACTCAAATTTCATGTGATGTGTTACTTATATCCAGGTATTTTATTTGCATTTTACTCCCCAATAGCCTTCAAATGCTACATGCTATTGATATTTATAATTTACTTGTTCACAGGGCCAGCTCTGGCTTTTTGGCCGCCTCAAGCAAAAAAAAAAAAAAAAAACAGGGCGGCCAGAACAGCAAAGCAAAAAAAAAAACAAACCCCTGCGACGCGGCCAGAGCGCGGATGCAGGGGGACCGGCTGGGTTGGGGAAGGGGGAGGGGGAGGGGGAGGGAGCGGATGGGAGAGAGAGAGAAGGGGGCGACCAGGGCTACAGCAGGGGCACTGCCACGCGGCCCCTCCTGCTGCGCTGCCGCCTGCCGCAAGGGCTCCGCTCCAGTCGGCGAGGAGGGAAGGAAGAGGACTACCCTACAGGGCAGCTGGAGCGGAACAAGAACAACAACAAAAAAAAGTGGCCGTGCCGTCCTAGGATTGGGCAGACTGCCGCCTCGAACAGTCTGTCGCCCCAAGCACCAGCTTGCTCAGCTGGTGCCTGGAGCCGGCCCTGCTTGTTCATCTTCCATTGTTGGGGAGAGATATTTTAGGTGCCTCTTACCCAAGAAAGCCTGTGCAATTATTCTTAAAGTGTGCAGTTGCTTTTATGAATCAGTTTTTAAAAATGAACAAATACTTGTAGTAATGAATCTCATATATGTAAATCAAATTTAAACTAGTGAACACATGGACATAAAAGTTAGGGTGGCTTTGACATGTTTTGATTAGATTTATAATCTAAATATTACTGACACATTTCTAACATAATTGCTTACTTCATACTGTCCTTTGTTGAACTGCACTGGCATGTTTTGATGACATACACTTAATCTCGCCATATTTCTTCACTCAGTGGGGCTACGGCTACAGTGTGCTCAGTTCTGATGGTATGAAGAGATTGCAACAACTCCACAGTTAAGGTTGCAACAGGACTCTATTATAATGCTAATTTCTGTCCCCTAAAACAAAAATGCTCACTCTTCTTAAAATTTGAAGGGAAATTTTTAGTAGAAGGGAGAATTTTTCTAGAAAATTTGAAAGAAAGTAAGACTTAAAGCTGAAAATACAGTCAAATTATAATTCTGGAATTACTTGGTAAATAGTTTCCATCATATCTACAGGAGAGTTTTCAAGCAAAGAAAATAAAAAGTAATAATTAGCATTTTTTCAAAAAGTAGACATAGCCCTTGATTGCTACATCCAGCAGAGCAAAACAATGTCGATAATATTTTCATTGATAATATTAACATATAAAAATTCACGTGTAATTCCCCCCCCATCATCAATCTATCCTTCTCATGGAAACAACTTGCTACTTCTTGAATGTTGGCTAAAGGGACAGCCCTATATTAAATTGAAGGAGAAACAACTCATTCCATTTCTGAAAGAATTCTACCCAAGGAAGCCAGTATTCAGTTATAAGAAGTATGGATTTGATCTCCAGGGAGATATGTAACATATGAGTTTTTGCAGTGATGCCACCATTTAACTTAACAAAGACTATGGGCCAAATTTAATGGTGAGGTAAATTATGGGTTAACTACCATGCTGCTGAGTAAGTGGATATGTCACTAAATAAGTATAAACACCGAAGAGTAGGGATGGAGGAGCAGGCATGCAATGGCAGTAAGACAGAACTGGTGGAGGCAAGGTGCTTTATGTTATACCTTTTTATACTCTCCTGTTTGTTTTTTTCTGATACAACCACCACCCTTCCACCTCCTCATATGAATTACCACTTATTTTCACCCACATACTGATATAACTTAAACCACTTTTGAATTTGGCCTATTATTTGTTTCTATTGGCTTTGTGCACTTTGAAGCCATTTCGCATTTCACTTTCAGTTCAGCAGGAATGAGAGAGAGTCAACACACACTTTGTGCACCAGCAAGAGTGCCTTACATTAATATAGCTTATTTTGTTTTGTAGCTGATTTAGTTAAATTGCTGTATGTAAATCAGTTTCAGAATCTCCACATAAGGGAACAACTCCCACTTAACTAACGTGGATTCTATTTAAATTGTTACATAAACTGTGAGTAGATCAGCCCTAAAAGGAAAAAAATATGTTTTTTCAAAGTATGCTGTTTTTCATAAATATGACTCCAAAATACTATATGGAGTATAAAGAGTTGTTAACTTTATTTAGCTATTTAAAAATTATATCTGCATTTTTACTAACAATCTAATTGTTAGGTATTTTTGGTCACATATAAAGGACTTTGAGTTTCTAGTCACTCTAACTGTTGAATGACAGGGCAGCATATTATATATGATGATTCAAAATGAGGCCTTATACAAGCTAGAGTAGCGGTTCTCAAACTATGGGGCAGGCCTCCCAAAGGAGGCGCAAACAGTGTGCTTTTTTTTTTTTTTTTTTTTTTTTTATTGAAGAGCTCTGGCTGTCAGCCCTGGTTGGCTAGGTCTCATGCAGAAAAGTTGTGAATACCTGGGAGGTGGGAATAAAGGGAACCAGCCAAAGCCCCAAGCACGGTCTCTCCTTCCCACCCAACTCCACTCCCTCACTGGTAGGCAGCCCAGGCTTGGGCTCTCCTTCTCTCTCCCTTCAATCCCTCACCAGGAGACACTTTGAGCTCAGGCTCTCCTTCCCCCACTCCCCAATCCCTCATCTGGAGGCAGCGGGGCTCCGGCTGTCAGTCCCAGGGTGCCAGCAGCAGCACAGAAGTAAGGGTGACAATGGGGCACAACCCTTACTTCTGTGCTGCTGCTGGCACGGCACTGGCTTCAGAGCTGAGTGCCCAGCCAGCAGCTGCTGCTCTCTGCTCTGCCTTCAGAGCTGGGTGGTGATATATGTACTTGGAGGGGGTAGCGTAAATGACTACAGACACAAAGAAGGGGGACCCGATCAAGTAAGTCTGAGAACCACTGAGCTAGAGCAATTTTATGGAAGTCAGTAGAGTTGTACCACTTACATCACATATGGTAATTTAGCCAAAGGGGGAGGGATAGCTCAGTGGTTTGAGCATTGGCCTGCTAAACCAGCAGTGTGAGTTCAATCCTCAAGGGGGCCACTTAGGGATCTGGGGCAAAATCAGTACTTGGCCCTACCAGTGAAGGCATGGGGGGTGGACTCAATGACCTTTCAAGGTCCCTTCCAGTTCTAGGAAATAGGATATCTCCATTAATTTATTTATTTATCAGGGCTGAATTTGGTCTGTCTTGTGTAAAAGTGAGACTGTGTCTTTTAACATGTCTATCTGCTATGCACACGCTCAAAGCATATATGTGCTTTTATTCATGAAATACATTTATGATGTTGAAATACAATATTATTCTGTTAAATAGCAGCTTCTTTGTTGTGATAATGATCTAAGCAGGCTTTAAACGTGCAAGGTTAATGTTTTAGTCATTCTCTAATCTACTTCATACATGCAAAACTTAAAGGCTGTTTTTTTAAAATTGGACTCACAATGATTTTAAGTTAATAGGAAAAAATTACAAAGCTGAGGCTGGCAGATCTGATTTAAATTATGTGCTGTATCAGTTGCAAATAAATTACCTTTTTCAAGATATGATTACTACATAAAAGTGATAGAAGCAACAAATCATTAATGGTGTGAAATACTAAAAAAATACATTAATCAAAGAGTACAAAAGTATTAAGGAAAGACAAAGATCTTTTTGCTTTGATTAATCAGATTTCGGCATCCAGAGTAAAAAATACTTTAAAAATATAATCTCGGCTAAACTACCAAACATTCTAGCCACTTCTTATAAAGGCATTTTTGTTACTGGCTCAGCATATGTGTGTAAGACAATTTGAGAATCCTCTTGCTGGATATATAATACTGTATGTCCTTGGGACACAATTTAAAATGTGGTTTTAGCCGACTTTAGAATCAAGTCCATTACATGTTTTATCTTTATTCTGGACATTTCACAAACCAAAAAAAAAAAAAAAGCCATGAATTGTGTAAACAAATTAATTCATAACAGATGGAGTAAAAGTAAATTTTGGCATGCACAGAGCTACCATTTCATGCTTGTACAATCTTTGACCCATACATGTTTTTACATGACAGCTGAAGGTGATTTGAAACTTTCCAGGCTGCCACATAAGAAGAGATGAAGCTCCATTTTTTATAAATGGTGCTTAACACTTGCATTATAGCTTATCAGAAAAAAAAAAAAACCTCCTAACAATTCAGTTTACCTAACAAATTCTTGTCTGCTTGCAGCCTCTTTTGAGTTTGAGTGACAAATGGCTGACTTTATGAACACATTCATTATCTTGGACCTACTGATTTTACAAGCTCTTGAAATTCTTCCAGATAAAATACTGCTGCAGCAGCAGCACAGCTAAAAAGGCTCATAACATGAAGAAAGACCCTCTGCTTTCTTTGACTGAAGTAATTTCTTTTAAACATCGACATAAGAAAATAGGTGGCTTTTTAAAGTTCTATTGGCCTTGAAGTTGACTGTCAATTCACAGCATGGATTGACTGATGTCACCATGCACATGAGAAGTTTAAAGTTTTATGAGATTTAGCATAGAAGTGAGCAACAGCGATATAATTTTTGTAATTGATTTTAAGAAATGAGCTGAGAGATGAGTGAGTAATTCACGGTGTTTGACGAATTTTCCCTCATGTCTGGTTGTAAGTTGTCGAAGAGTAGCTTATTCATAGACTTGGGTGGCCAGATCATTAACTGGGTAAACTGGCATAGCCCCACTAAAGTCAATGGAGTTTAGCCAATTTACACTAGTTGAGAGTCTAGGCCTGGATCCGCAAAGAAACATACATGGAAAATGTATGTTCGTCCAGCTCTAAATTAGACCATAGCAGTATGACTATGTCCCAACAAAGTCAGTAGGCTCATGTGCCTATAAGATGTCACTAAAACAATAATAAATGTTCCCTGTGTTTGTTCATCATAGTTAGAATGTCCTGCCTTGTATCAACCACTATTATCTGTCTCTAGCCCCTTTGGCTCCCTCTACATTACTTTGTTTGTGTGTTTTTGCAGACATTCCTTACTCTCCCAGCTCTACAATGTACTATCTATTACACAGCTGTAAATTAATCTTACTAGTCTATTGATTCAGTAAGTTAAACATGCTTGTGTGTTTCTGAAGCCTAACAAATTTAGTTCGGGAAAGCACTTAAGCATGTGCTTAATGTTAAACATGTGCTGTCCTGATGAGGAATGCTTTCCTGGATCAGGGCCATAGAAAGGAATGGATTCTTTCTTCCTTCTTCCTTTCTTTTTTATTAATTTATTTTTCAATTTGTATATTAGGCACTATATTATAGTCTTCTCTTTCCTGTGTTGCAATTTAGTTACAGTCTTGATCACTGCAACTCCTCAGTAACATTCCTGCTCACTGACTCATAAGAGACCTAAGTCTCAACTCTACAGAATTCAATAGCAAAAACAATCTTGCTCTAGGAAAGGCTGTGGAATTCTTTGCATCAGCTAGGAAGATTTAACAATCGTAAGTTGTGTCTAGAGAGTAAAGGTAAAGGTGGTATGTGGGCTTGAGGGTGTAAGCAGGGATTTGGGGTGCTTTCTACAGTGCTGAGTAAAAATGGACATATTTTTGAACCAATAATGTATTGTTCTAATGATCTCTAATGGTTGATTGTGTTAAGGGTGGATCTAGATGTTTTGCTAAAACATTTAGTTGTTATTCAATAAACTAAGATCTGTAGTCCTAAATATATTTTAATACATTGATGTATGAACTATGACAAGATTGTTTTTTAGGCCTTAAAATGGGCTAAAATCATTGACTGCATTGCAGAAAAAGTGAGTGCATTTCCAGAGATATTATTACCTAATATAAGACAGTGCAGAACTTGAATAAGTAATGATTACTTGTTCACGAGAATGGTTTAGCTTTTAATAATTCTTAAGAATGCAAGGAGAAAAATATTTCCCTGAAGGTCATATACTGACCAAATTACATTTTTGGCAGGAGACTTCACTTCGCTGCAAAGGTTCCTGCCTATTATTATTATTTTATTGATGTTCTTGGCACAGTACAAACACAGATGACACAGTGCAAATCCCACATAGCTTGCAATCTACAGAATTCAGGCAGGCAAAACCAAAACAAAATCACACATCGAGAGTCCAATATTTTAGCAGTGTAAAGTTTTTTTTATGGTTTTAATGTCTATTTGGTGTATTACCACCGAAGGACGTGGAAGGATAAGTGATTTTAGGAGGAATTTGAACAGATGGGAAGTCTGACTAGAGCATAAATAGTGGGAAGAAATTCCATGCATAAGGATGGCATGGAAGAAGAAACTTTAAAGACACCTACCTGTTTTTTTTTCTTCAGTGAAATAATTTAAAATCTCTCAGAGAGCCATACACATCCCCTCCCCACATAATGTCTTAGCTAGTGTATGGGTACCACTATCCTCTTAGGGATGGAATGTCAGAACATCTCATAAGACTTAATACTGCTTTACCTAAAGATGATTCTCCTTTGGATCAAGTGGTAGTAGTTTGTGTCTTCAGATGAGAAGAACTTTCTTTAATTTTTTATCTTTACCTATGGCCCTTCATGGTGTGTGGCAAACTGATGACAGTGAATCTGTAAGATCTGTTATCCACCTTGAAGGTTTTTCAGGGGAAGAGTTCCTATGAGTACAATTTCTGTTTCCTTTATGGGCAAATGTTGATGTTAGAGGGAAAGTCGTCTTTATAATTATTCAGCACATATTATCTCTTTGGAGTCACTAAAGTCAGTAACAGAAAAATGTTCACTAAAATCATGTGACTGATTTCAGCTGTGCTGTGACTATTTATTTAATAGCGTGGCAGCTTTATTGGAATGAATAGGCTTGCTTGCTGATTTAATATGTGAATGTTTGTTTATTTGTAATCATTGACCCTAGTGTAGGGAGAGACTTTCTTAATTAATTGTTTTATCCTGTAAGGACATTTCTGATTAAGTTTTAAGTAACTATGTAAAATGAATTTAACTGTTTAAATAGGCAATGAGATTAGCATGAGGATGTAGACTGTCATGATGTCTGTCTGGAGTGGCTCATGATTGAGAGTGCCTACCTCAGGGCAGGCTCAGGCTGTCAAAATAGGGCAGACACCCCAAACTGGTGGTATGTTCTATAATTAAATTTCACTAAGCCAGTGACTAATGTGAACTCCTGGATCACTGTAACAGTCTTACCATGGAGTCACAGATAGTCCCCGTAGACTCTCCATTCTATCTTGCAGTCCATTTTCTCTCTGATTGTTATGTTTCTGTGGATAAATAAATAATACTTTGTTTTGAAGAAGGTGTCTGTCACTTGCATTTTCATTCAGATCACTGCTCCTGAAGGGAAATTTCGGGCAGGTGCCAAACTTTGTTGAGCTAACTAAGGAAACAAAGTTGATAAACCAGGGTACTGTAACCTAGAGACCCAGTCTAAAAGTGGGGTGAAGCACAGGATTCCAACCTGAGAGACAGAGGTACAGCTAATCCTGAATCATGACTTTTTGTTAATAAAAATCAGTGGGGGTCCTGCTGCAAGTTATATTGGAAGGGAGGTCTAATTAGGTGCAAAGGGAGGAGTTGCATTATACATTAAATGCCCAATTCTACAACCTGGACTCACAAGTGGTCCCTTTTACCTTATGTATTTGAAATATGAAGAAATAAACAAAATAGGAAAGCTAAGCCAAAGAGGTGAATTTTATACCAGATATCATATCAGTGACCCTTCTCTTGGCTGTGCTAGAGCTGATATAGCCAAAGTTGTATTCCAGTGAGCTTCCAACTCCAATCCTTGTGTACCTCTCCATAAGAGAGACTTCATTTAAATGAGCAACCCTTTAAATAGAAAGGTTACTTCATTTGCATACAATATACAATCTCAACTGCACAAATTCTAAACTCCTACACCTTATCTATAGCTTACATGCAATAGCTCAAACATACTGTAAGAGGTGTAGGCTAACTGAAAGAACTCTGATGAGTAAAATCTGCTTTTGCATCAACACCTATTTAAAGTGTGTTTGCTACTCCCTTTAAAAAATGAAGTTACTCTAGTTAGAATGATGTTCAGTCCTTGAAGGATTGACACTCCATTCGAGCCCTTCAGATTTGTGAGCTCTCTGTGGAACAGTTGGACTGTGGAGATTAGTGTGCAGTTTACGAAAATAAATGCCTGCAGTTATGCATACCAGATGAACATGAATTATTAAATGAAAGAAATACAATCCTCAAGTCCTAGACAATATATCTTAATCACAACTGTATGTAGAATAAGTAGTATGACCGAGATAGTCAAAGCTAGAAACTAAAGGTCACGTGCAGGTTCCCCAGCTAGTGATGTACTCTTAGGTCACTCATCTCCCATGACTGAAAGAAAATCATTGCAACAGGTGGCAACAGCTGCTTTCTAGACTAGAGTAGCTGCAACAAGAGAATGACTACACAGATATGTGAAAGTGCCTCAGGTTTGTCATGGTTCAAAGTATTTGAAATCCAGATTAATGTCAGAGTTCAATGACAGGCAGGTTTTGTAAATTCTGCTTTCATTAAAACTGAAATAGGGTTGCAGTGGTGTAAATAAGAGCAGAATTTGGTCCTCTGAGTTTAAATTAAATATTCAGATAATATAATGCCTATAATAATATCTGGTCAGTATGGGAAACAATTTAAGGTTATGATTCAGAAAATGTATGACAAATAGTCAAGGCTGAGATTTTCAGATCATACTTTATAAGTCACATTTATGAAAAGTTTATAAAGGCTAGACAGTGATCAATAGATATTAGAAGCTTACTACAGGTATGAGTAACATTAGAGACTGTCAGCAGCACATTCGTGGTAGGTTTTATAGAGCTTATAAACCATGGTTATTTGGCTTGGCTTATTAGATTCTAACAATTGATTAACCATTATTAAAACATCTATTAATCATTTATTAACCCTTCATAATTTTTTTCTAAATGTAACCTTAATATAAAATGTGATTTTTTTTTTCAAATCTTCCCTAAGAGAACTGGATGCTCAATTGCCATTAAAACTAATGGGAGTTTGGTATCCAAATCCCCTAGGTAACTTTAAAAATTTCAGTCCATGGCACATAGCAACACTTATGTTAACATTGCCCAGGCTTTTTCATTCTAAATGGTCATTTTCAGTTTCCTCAAAGTTTTAAATTTTGGGCTGAAATTTGATAATTTGCTCTCTGTCCCAGAATGATTTCTGTTCTGAACATTTCAGCAAAAACAGATGAGCCATTTTCAAGCATAGTAAATTACACGGTTGGAAAAATGCATCTTTTCTACAAAATCAAAAGATCTGCAAAATGAAGGTGATAGAAACTTGACATTTGGCAGGGTCATAGCCTCTAAGACATGTGCTTTTCAGAGGTCTCGTGACCATTAGATCTGATTTGGCTGGGTTATAAGAGTTTAAAAAAAACATACTTCACACATGCACACTGTTTTTTGTTTCACAATATAAAGAACGATCTGCCAGTGTTCCATTCGCATTGCACATGCATGCGTAAATAAACCAAGTAGAAATTTCCATAAAAGCTATTTTCTATCACGCACATGCTGAAGTGCTTTGTTAAAATTGAACCTTAATCTCTCTGTATATTAGGCCTTGTCTAACCACAAATTTGCATTGGTTTAATTGAAATTGTTTTTAAAACTAATTTAATTAGTGCAAAAGGCTCCATGGACACTCTTATTTTGGTTTAAACCGGGCTTATTTTGGTTTACTTAAAGTCAATTAGGAATTGATTTTAGTTAAACTGAAATAAGCTACTCTTAAACTGAAATGAATGTCTATACAGCAGTTTGCACCAGTTTAACTAAATCAATTAAAAACCCCAATTCAAGTTAAATCAATGCAGCTTTCTCATGTAGACAAGCCCATAGTTCCCCATCTCTAAAGTGAGGATAATAACACTGCCCTACCAAACAGGAAGTTGTGAGGCTAATTTTATTAATGTTGAGGCACTGAAATACTATGGTCATAAGAGCTTTTTAATGTAATTTTTTTGGGAATATGATATAATAATAGTTTACAACTCAAGCACAGCATTTTAAAATCTCATGTACTGTACAGTACAACATACTCCCAAAATTTTTTTTCAAAAGCAGTTCTTGTCTGAGGTTGCTAATTTTGGTTGGCTGTATTCCTGGAGGTTTCATCCCCTGACATAATCTTTAATTAAAGATTAATCTTTAATTCCTGGAGATTCCAGGCCAATCCTGGAGGGTTGGCAACCCTATATCTTGTCATCAGTGGACTGGAAGCTGAATATCACAGTTTCTATTCTACATATTTCTAACAATAATTCTGTGGCAGAGGTCTGATTATCTTCTATTCTTTCCTGCTGACGGGAGGGCTTCATAGCAAACATCTTCTCTATTTCAGGCCAAATTCAGCTTTCAGTTCTGTTGTTGTAACTTAGGCCTGGTCTACACTACGAGTTTAGGTCGACTTTAGCAGCGTTAAATCGAATTAAGCCTGGACAAGTCCACACGACGAAGCCCTTTTTTTCGACTTAAAGGGCCCTTTAAACCGGTTTCTTTACTCCACTCCGACAAGGGGATTAACGCTAAAATCGGCCTTTCGGGTCGGATTTGGGGTAGTGTGGACGGAATTCGATGTTATTGGCCTCCGGGAGCTATCCCACAGTGCTTCATTGTGACCGCTCTGGACAGCACTCTCAACTCAGATGCACTGACCAGGTAGACAGGAAAAGCCCCGCGAACTTTTGAATTTCATTTCCTGTTTGCCCAATGTGGAGAGCACAGGTGACCACGTAGAGCTCATCAGCACAGGTAACCATGATGGAGTCCCAGGATCACAAAAGAGCTCCATCATGGACCGAACGGGAGGTACAGGATCTGCTCGTCATATGGGGAGACAAATCAGTGCTAGCTGAACTCCGTAGCAGTAAACGAAATGGCAAATTATTAGAAAAGGTCTCAAAGGCCATGCAGGACAGAGGCCATAACAGGGACGCACAGCAGTGTCGCATGAAAATTAAGGAGCTAAGGCAAGCCTACCACAAAGCCAGAGAGGCAAACGGAAGGTCCGGGGCAGAGCCGCAAACATGCTGTTTCTACGCAGAGCTGCATGTGATGCTAGGGGGTGCAGCCACCACTACCCCAACCGTGTGCTTTGACTCCATCAATGGAGAAACACGAAACAGGGAAGCGGGTTCGGGGTACGAGGAAGATGATGATGAAGACAATGAAGAGAGCTCACAGCAAGGAAGCGGAGAAACCGGTTTCCCCAACAGCCAGGATATGTTTATCACCCTGGACCTGGAACCAGTAACCCCAGAACTCACCCAAGGCATGCTCCCAGACCCTGAGGGCACACCAGGGACCTCTGGTGAGTGTCCCTCTGTAAATATTACACATGGTTTAAAAGCAAGCGTGTTTAATGATTAATGATTAATTTGCCCTGGCAATCGCGGCCAGTACAGCTACTAGAAAAGTCTGTTAACTTTGTTAACAATGGGGATGGAGCGGAAATCCTCCAGGGACATCTCCAGAAAGCTCTCCTTCATGTACTCCCAAAGCCTTTGCAAAAGGTTTCTGGGGAGGGCTGCCTTATCCCGTCCGCCATGGTAGGACACTTTACCACGCCAGGCCAGTAGCACATAGTCTGGAATCATTGCATAACAAAGCATGGCAGCGTATGGTCCCGGTGTTCGCTGGCATGCAGACAACATCCATTCCTTATCTCTCTTTGTTATCCTCAGGAGAGTGATATCATTCACAGTCACCTGGTTGAAATGGGGTGATTTTATTAAGGGGACATTCAGAGGTGCCCGTTCCTGCTCGGCTGAACAGAAATGTTCCCCGCTGTTAGCCACGCGGTGGGGGGGAGGGGTGAAGTGATCATCCCAGAGAATTGGGTGTGTGTGGGAGGGGGGGTAGTTGAGTTTGTGCTGCATGTTAACCCGGAAACCCCAGCCCCTCCTTTTACATTGCAAACCCATTTTAAATGGCCAACCCAATGGGTCCTTGGAATGGGAAATGAGGGTGCTGCTGTTTGAAACAATTCCCACATGTTATGAAGGTTAAAAAAGCCAAAAGACTGTGGCTTACCATGGCTGCCTGCAAGCCGAATTCTGTTGCCTGGCACTGCGTGAGTGATCTCTCACACCAAACCAGCAGGCCCTCAATATAAGAGGAAAAATGGGACCTTGTAACGAAAGCACGTGTGCTGTGTAATGTGAACAGCAAAATTTAACATGAAAGAGTATACCCATTGTTCTCTAAAATGTGTCTTTTTTAACCACCTCTCCCTTCTCCTCCACCAGCTGCAAATGTTTCTCCTTCACAGAGGCTAACGAAGATTAGAAGGAGAAAATGGCTGACTCGGGATGATATGTTCACGGAGCTCCAGATGTCCTCCCATGCTGAAAGAGCACAGCAGAATGTGTGGAGGCAGTCAATGTCAGAGTGCAAAAAAGCACAATATGAATGAGAGGAGAGATGGCGGGCTGAATCGCAGGCTGAACAGAGCAAGTGGTGGGCTGAAGATGATAGGTGGCGTCAGCTTGCAGAAAGAAGGCAAGAGTCGATGCTCCGGCTGCTGGAGCATCAAACTGATATGCTCCAGCATATGGTTGAGCTGCAGGAAAGGCAGCAGGAGCAGAGAGGGGCCGCTACAGCCCCTGTGTAACCAACAGCCCTCCTCCCAAAGTCCCATTGCCTCCTCACCCAGACGCCCAAGAACATGGTGGGGGGGCCTCCGGCCACTCAGTCACTCCACCCCAGATGATTGCCCAAGCATCGGAAGGCTGGCCTTCAATAAGTGTTAAAGTTTTAAAGTTTTAAACTGCAGTGTGTCCTTTTCCTTCGCTCCTCCCCCACCCATCCCGGGCTACCTTGGCAATTATCCCCCTAGTTGTGTGATGAATTAATAAAGAATGGATGAATGAGAAGTAACAATGACTTTATTACCTCTGCAAGCGGTGCTCGAAGGGGGGAGGGGAGGGTGGGTGGTTGGTTTACAGGGAAGTAAAGTGAACTGGGGGGGGCGGAGGGTTCATCAAGGAGAAACAAACAGAAGTTTCACACTGTAGCCTGGCCAGTCACAAAACTCATTTTCAAAGCTTCTCTGATGCGCCCCGTGCCCTGCTGTACTCTTCTAACTGCCCTGGTGTCTGGCTGCACGTAATCAGTGGCCAGGCGATTTGCCTCAACCTCCCACCCCACCATAAATGTCTCCCCCTTACTCTCACAGATATTGTGGAGCGCACAGCAAGCAGCAATAACAATGGGGATATTGGTTTCGCTGAGGTCTATCCGAGTCAGTAAGCTGCACCAGCGCGCTTTTAAACGTCCAAATGCACATTCCACCACCATTCGGCACTTGCTCAGCCTATAGTTGAACAGGTCCTGACTACTGTCCAGGCTGCCTGTGTACGTCTTCATGAGCCACGGCATTAAGGGGTAGGCTGGGTCCTCAAGGATAACAATAGGCATTTCAACATCCCCAATGGTTATTTTCTGGTCCGGGAAGAAAGTCCCTTCCTCCAGCTTCCAAAACAGACCAGAGTGCCTGAAATCGCGAGCATCATGTACCTTTCTCGGCCATCCCACATTGATGTTGGTGAAATGTCCCTTGTGATCCACCAGGGCTTGCAGCAGCATTGAAAAGTACCCCTTGTGATTTATGTACTCGGTGGCTTGGTGCTCCGGTGACAAGATAGGGATATGAGTTCCGTCTATCGCCGCACCATAGTTTGGGAATCCCATTGCAGCAAAGCCATCCACTATGACCTGCACGTTTCCCAGAGTCACTACCCTTGATATCAGCAGGTCTTTGATTGCCCTGGCAACTTGGATCACAGCAGCCCCCACAGTAGATTTGCCCACTCCAAATTGATTCCCGACTGACCGGTAGCTGTCTGGCGTTGCAAGCTTCCACAGGGCTATCGCCACTCGCTTCTCAACTGTGAGGGCTGCTCTCATCCTGGTATTCTGGTGCTTCAGGGCAGGGGAAAGCAAGTCACAAAGTTCCATGAAAGTGCCCTTACGCATGCAAAAGTCTCGCAGCCGCTGGGAATCGTCCCACACCTGCAACACTATGCGGTCCCACCAGTCTGTGCTTGTTTCCCGGGCCCAGAATCAGCGTTTCACGGCTATAACCTGCCCCATTAACAGCATGATCTCCAAAGCGCCAGGGCCTGCGGTTTGATAGAATTCCATGTCCATGTCCTCATTACTCTCGTCTCCGCTGCCGTAGCCTGCAAATGAATACAGAACAAATCTGGTCTATCTATTTTTTACATCTTAAGCTGGCAGCAGACGGTGCAGCATGACTGATAGTCATCGGTATCTTCTGGGTGCGTGGCAGAAAATGATGTAATACGACTGATAGCCATAATCGTAAAGAATCAGATGTCCAGAGTGGAAAGTTTGGTTCAGTATTTCTTAGAGGAATCTGCTGAAGAACTTTCCCGGGTGCCTCTGATTGAACTCACTGAGGAATATGACGATGATGGATATCAATCATAATACACCATCCACTGCTAAAGGGCAAGAAGCTGCGGCTGTGTAGCAATGCAGCTCCACATCTGCCAGCACCCAGATAGCTGATGATGGCTACCAGTCATACTGCACCGTCTACCGCCAAAAGGCAATTAGCTGCTGCTGTGTAGCAATGCAGTACCACGTCTGCCGGCACCCAGATGACATATGGTGACGGTGAGCTGAGCTGAGCGGGCTCCATACTTGCTGTGGTATGTTGTCTGCACATGTAACCCAGGTAAAAAGGCGCAAATTGATTGTCTGCCGTTGCTTTGACGGAGGGGAGGGGCCTGACGACATGTACACAGAACCCCCCGCGACACTGTTTTTGCATCATCAGGCATTGGGATCTCAACCCAGAATTCCAATGGGCAGCGGAGACTGCCGGAACTGTGGGATAGCTACCCACAGTGCAACACTCCGGAAGTCGACGCTAGCCTCGGTACTGTGGACGCGGTCCGCCGACTTAATGCACTTAGAGCATTTTATGTGGGGACACACACAATCGATTGTATAAAACTGATATCTATAAAACCGGCTTCTATAAATTCAACCTAATTTCGTAGTGTAGACATACCCTTAGAGTCAAGGGTCCTACCTTTTATATTGTCTGTCTTGTCCATATTTTCTCAAGGACCAGTGCAGCCTCAACATTATCCCAAGTCTGCTTCTATCAAAGTCAATGGGAGGGAGGTTTTTGTTTTTTTGTTTTGCATTCTTGCAATTTTGTGATTTCCTAGCCTCTGCATATCTTTACATGAAAATATATTTTCAGTACTCATTCAAATGAATATTGGTGATCTATTAAAAGTGGTGTGCAAGGGGGGGAAATGATTTTATGCTGCCTTTTTTTTTTTTGGCTTGTTCATGATGTATAAAGAAAGTCTGTGTTTCCCTGCCCCCACCCAAAACAGTTCCCCCCCGCACACACACTTATTTTAAATATAGTGAAAATAGCGCCTGGATGATTTTAAAGGACTAAATAAAACAGATTTAAATTAATGCAGATTTCATTGTTACTTTCTTTTGCAGTTTCCTGAGAATGAAGATTTTGACACTGTTTAATTTCATCCTTGCAAATTGTTTAATAATGGCCACTGGTAACTCGGTAAGTTTTACTAATTGCAGTCATATTTATAATGCCCTTGTTTATTTCTAACAGTGTAGGAGAGGTCAAGAATAAGTTACATTATTCATATGTCTAAATTTTCCTCTAGTGATGGGATAACTTCAAAAAAGTTCAGAAGGATGGTTTGGAGGAGCACCCAAAAGTTTTGGCAATATAACAAACATCCAAGCCAATCAGATTTCTTGGATCTGGAAATCTCCTGAGATTGAGCTTTGTGGGAGGGAACTTCTGTGGCAGTAATTCCTGTTGTGGTTGAGCTAGAACTACCACAAGAACAGCCTCTCAAATTCCTATATTCTGGCACTTCCATTTCTAGTTCTGGTTGAAAGTTAGAAGGGTGGAAACAAATGTAAATTAAATCAAATGAAGGGGGAAAGTCTAGGTTTTTTTCATCTCTGTGCAAGTTCACTGACTGCAGTGGGAAAAAATCATTACATTAGCATGAAGTCCATTTTCTTTCTTTTAGTTTTCAGTGGGAAGTTTCTGGACTCTGGATGACTTTGAAGTGAATAAACTGGGAGTACTCTAAAACTTATCCCAGGGTTTTCACCACTTCAAGGATGCATACCGTTTCATCTCATTAAAGTCCTCAAAAAGAAGAGAATAGAAATGAACAATTCAGTGAAAGATCCTTTCAGTCCTTAGCCTAATTTAAAGTAGTATTTTACTGGAAGGATGTTAGTTCCTCAAGAGTTACAAAATGAAGAAGTAGGGTACATGTGCATATTAATAGCAACAACTGGGTTAAATATGGAACAATGTGTCCAAGAATAGAGCTGTCAGCAGCCTTTGAATAATTGCTTCTAAATGTATAGTATAAACAATTGTAGTCAGTAAAGCAGACAAAAGAAGCTATATTCAATCTGTTTTAAATCAGTGATACTGCTATCCACTAGAGACAGAGCCACGATCAAATAATATTTCTCTAATTGTTATAGTATCATAATATTTTTACTTTCATTCATGTATAGACTAAAGAAAGGAAAAGGAAAAGCAATCTGTTTTTGTCAAAGATTCTTGTACTATATGCTTGGGGCCAGAGTCACCATTTCATTACTCTACTTTTACACTGGTGTAACTCCAGTGATTTTAGTGGAGTTATCCTGGGTAAAAACTGGAGTAACAGGCCCCTAATCCACACATCTGAGAGCCAGGCTAATCCACATTAAAGTTATAGAACTGGTCTGTGATTGGCCCCATGGGGAATAGGTCTGATATTCCAGATATGAGATCCTTATTATTGCTGCTCATCAGCAAAGCCTTTTAGGTCCTGTCTGGAGTTCAGCGAAAGAGAGACCAAAAACTCAAAGTTAGCACTGGTTTCAGAGTAGCAGCCGTGTTAGTCTGTATCCGCAAAAAGAACAGGAGTACTTGTGGCACCTTAGAGACTAACAAATTTATTAGAGCATAAGCTTTCGTGGACTACAGCCCACTTCTTCGGATGCATATAGAATGGAACATATATTGAGGAGTATAGTTAGCACTGTTCATTCATAGCTAAACAGATGTTGTTTTATTCTCTGTTTCTGGTCAGTCAGTTTCTTATTATGGTACCAGCTGTCCAACACTGCTAATAGGCACCTAGCATCCACCAAGATAGGGATCTTTGGTTTCTTGTATCAAGGGTATATTTACATAGTGTATTCCAGTTTCTATTGTACCTGGCTACACAAGGTGCAAAGCAGTGGAGATTATTCAGGCTCTGTGTTGGTCTTGCACTTTCGTGAGCTCTAAATTCACTTGCAAACATTTAAAGTAAATGAAAAGAAAACTTCAGTTTAAAATGCAAAGTTTAGAATAACAGTATTTAGAGACTTAAAATATCTTAAAATGACACTAAGTAATTTAGACTCAAAATAAGTAATGGACCTCCATTTGGTTATGTTCTCAAGATTTAAATTAATCTCCCCCCCCCCCAAAGATGCTTCTGTATTATCAAGATTATATAAATAAACATTAACTTCTGATTATTGCTAATTTTCTAGGAATTTTGGTTAAGTGATTAAATTAAGGACTAAGAGTCAAGGGTTCTGGACTCTGCCAGTGACTCGCTATGTGACCTTGGGCATATTATTTAACTTTCTATGCCTCGGTTTACCCATCTGTATTATTATTTATTGCTTGTATTATCATAGCACCTCAGAGACCTGGTCTAAGACTGGGGCTCCTTTGTGCAAGGTACTGTATAAACACGGAACAAAAAGATAATCCCTGCCCCAATCTAAGTATAAGACAAGAGACAGTAGAGATACAGACAGACAAAAGGGGAGTACAAGAAAGCAATGAGTCTATTAGTCATCCTCAGAGGCTGTGGTCTCAGCATACTAGCAGCCTACCATTGTCAATTTTTGTGTAGACATCACAGCAAAGAAAATTTTTAAATAGGGATTTGAAGGAGAACAATTATCTGGGTTTATGGATGTTTATAGGGAGCTCCTTCCAAGGGTGAGGGGCAGCATGAGAAAAAGCACAAACATGTTTGTTTGAAAATTTAAAAAGAGGGAATGGAGGCTGATATTATGGGCTGATCAGAGACAAGAGTCAACCTTTTGACATTGAATGAGAGATAAGTGTGTGTGTGTGGGAGAGGGAGAGAAATAGGCCATGAAGGGCCTGAAAGTGAAGATAAGTAGCTTATTTTTATACTATAGAGAAGGAGGAGCCAATTAAGGGATACAAAGAGATAGAACATGGTCAAAACAATGGACTTGGAACATGATCTTTGTAGCACCATTCTGAATGGATATGACTGGGACAAGACTGCATTTCTCAAGGCCAGAGAAAAGGATGTTGCAGTAACTGAGACATGAAATTATGACAGCCTAGATGAGAGTTTTAGCTGTGAGAATTGATAGGAAAGGCCATATCTTAGGGTATGTCTACACTACGGGATTAATCTGAATGTACAGAATTCGATTTTTTGCAACCAATTGTATAAAGTCGAGTGTATGCAGCCACACTAAGCACAGTAATTCGGCGGTGTGCGTCCATGTACCGAGGCTAGCGTCGACTTCCGGAGTGTTGCACTGTGGGTAGCTATCCCATAGTTCCCGCAGTCTCCTCCACCCATTGGAATTCTGGGTTGAGATCCCAATGCCTGATGGGGCCAAAAACATTGGCGCGGGTGGTTCTGGGTACATCCTCCCCCTCCCTCCAGGAAAGCAATGGCAGACAACCGTTTCGCGCCTTTTTTCCTGGGTGAACAGTGCAGACACCATACCCTGGCAAGCATGGAGCCTGCTCAGCTCAAGACAGCAGTCATGAACATTGTAAACACCTCACACGTTACCGTGAAGTTTATGCTGAACCAGAACCTGCAAAACCAGGCGAGGAGGAGCAGGCTACGGCAGCGGAGACGAGACGAATGAGGACATGGAAATGGAATTCTATCAAACCGCAGGCCCTGGCGCTTTGGAGATCATGCTGCTAATGGGGCAGGTTATAGCCATGAAACGCCGATTCTGGGTCCGGGAAACAAGCACAGACTGGTGGGACCGCATAGTGTTGCAGGTGTGGGACGATTCCCAGTGGCTGCGAAACTTTCGCATGCGTAAGAGCACTTTCATGGAACTTTGTGACTTGCTTTCCCCTGCCCTGAAGTGCCAGAATACCAAGATGAGAGCAGCCCTCACAGTTGAGAAGCGAGTGGTGATAGCCCTGTGGAAGCTTGCAACGCCAGACAGCTACTGGTCAGTCGGGAATCAATTTGGAGTGGGCAAATCTACTGTGAGGGCTGCTGTGATGCAAATAGCAAAGCAATCACTGAGCTGCTGCTACCAAAGGTAGTGACTCTAGGAAATGTGCAGGTCATAGTAGATGGCTTTGCTGCAATGGGATTCCCTAACTGTGGTGGGGCGATAGATGGAACCCATATCCCTATCTTGGCACCAGGGTAGCCAGTACATAGACCGCAAGGGGTACTTTTCAATGGTGCTGCAAGCACTGGTGGGGAGGAACAGCTCAGTGGTTTGAGCATTGGCCTGCTAAACCCAGGGTTGTGAGTTCAATCCTTGAGGGGGCCACTTAGGGATCTGGGGCAAAATCAGTACTTGGTCCTGCTAGTGAAGGCAGAGGGCTGGACTTTATGACCTTTCAAGGTCCCTTCCAGTTCTAGGAGATGGGATATCTCCATTAATTTATTTATATTTATTTATCACAAGGGACGTTTCACCAATATCAACATGGGATGGCAGGGAAGGGTCCATGATGCTCGTGTCTTCAGGAACACTACTCTGTTTAAACGGCTGCAGCAAGAGATTTACTTCCCAGACCAGAAAATAACCGTTGGGGATGTTGAAATGCCCATAGTTATCCTTGGGGACCCAGCCTACCCCTTAATGCCATGGCTCATGAAGCCATACACGGGCAGCCTGGACAGTAGTCAGGAGCTATTCAACTACTGGGTGAGCAAGTGCAGAATGGAGGTAGAATGTGCATTTGGACGTTTAAAGGGTTGCTGGCGCATGTTACTGACTCGCTCAGACCTCAGCCAAACCAATATTCCCATTGTTATTGCTGCTTGCTGTGTGCTCCACAATCTCTGTGAGAGTAAGGGGGAGAACTTTATGGCGGGGTGGGAGGCTTAGACAAATCACCTGGCTGCTGATTACACGCAGCCAGACACCAGGGCAATTAGAAGAGCACACCAGGTAGCGCTGCGCATCAGAGAAGCTTTGAAAAACAGTTTCATGACTGGCCAGGCTACGGTGTGAAAGTTCTGTTTGTTGAAAACCCGCACCCTTGATTGACTCATTTCCTGTAATCAAACTACCCTCCCTCCTTCGATCACACCTTGCTTTCAAAGGAAATAAAGTCACTATTGTTTAAAAATCATGTATTCTTTATTAATTGATTATAAACATAGGGAGAGAACTGACAAGGTAGCCCAGGTGGGGTTTCGGAGGAAGATAGGAGGGAAGGAAAAGGCCACTAAAAAAGTTCAGTATAATGACAGCCTTTCGGTTGGGCTGTCCACTGGGGTGGAGTGGGAGGATGCACGGAGCCTTCCCCCCTGCGTTCTTACACATCTGGGTGAGGAGGCTATGGAACACGGTGAGGGGGGAGGGAGGTTACACAGCGGCTGCAGCAGCACTCTGTGATCCTGCTGCCATTCCTGAAGCTCCACCAGACACCGGAGCATGTCCGTTTGATCACGCACCAGCCCCAGCGTTGCAGCCTGGCACCTCTCATCTTGAGCGTCCCTCATGACCTCACGTTCACTAGCATCTTTCCTGTACTTTGATACCGTGTCCTTCCACTCATTCAGATGAGCTCTTTCATTGCGGGTGGATTCCATGATTTCAGAGAACATTTCGTCTCGCGTCCTTTTTTTTTTCCGCCGCCTTATCTGAGATAGCCTTCGGGACGGAGGAGGGAGGCTTGAAAAATTTGCAGCTGCGGGAGGGAGGGAAAAAAGGTAGATAAGTATTTAAAAAGATACATTTTACAGAACAATGCTTATACTCTTTCACGGTGAACAACACTATTCACATTACATAGCACATGTGATTTCAGTACAAGGTCGCATTTTGCATCTTAATATTGAGTGCTTGCGGCTTTGGTGTTAGAGAGCACAGATGCAGGTCTGGGCAACAGAATTTGGCTTGCATGCGGCCATGGTAAGCCATTGTCTTTCGGTTCCTTTCCCACATACCAAGCAAAGCCTGTTGAGTGCTGCGGTTTTCCTGTTAACGTGCAGCAGCAGAAACCAAACTAACCCCCCCACATCCAATTCTCTGGCATGATCGCTTTATCCCTTCCCCCACCGTGTGGCTGGTATCAGGGAAGATCCCTGCTAGCCAAACGCGAAAAGCTCAGCACCAATTTCCCCTCCCCCCCCCCGGCCCCTGCTTGGCTAACTGCAGGGAAGGATTTCTTTTCAGCCACAGGCAAACAGCCCAGTAGGAACGGCCACCTCTGTCCCCTTAATTAAATTCCCATATTTCATCCAGGTTACCATGAATGATATCACTCTCCAGAGGATAACACAGTGAGATAAAGAACGGATGTTGCTTGAATGCCAGCAAACACCGGGACCATCCGCTGCCAGGCTTTGTCATGCAATGATACCAGATTATTTGCTACTAACATGGCGTGGTCAAGTCTCCTACCATGGAGGACGGAATAAGGCTGCACTGCCCAGAAATCTTCTGGAAAGGCTTTTGGAGTATCTCCAGGAGAGCTTCATGGAGATGTCCCTGGAGGATTTTCGCTCCATCCCCAGACACATTATCAGACTTTTCCAGTAGCTGTACTAGCCGCAAATGCAAACCAAGTCTTCTGGGCAAATTAATCATTAAAATACGCTTGATTTTAAACCATGTTTTATATTTACAAAGGTACACTCACCAGAGGTCCCTTCCATGGCCTCATTGTCTGGGGGTTGGGAGGGTACTTCAGTCAGGCTGAGAAAAAGACCCTGGCTGTTGGGGAAAACGGAGTGCTGTGTGCTCTCCGCAAGCTCGTTGTCATCCTCCTCCTCCTCATCTTCCCTGTCCACAGAATCCTCAGGCATGGCTGAGATTACCCCCGTCTCGGAATCCACGGTCAGAGGTGGGGTAGTGGTGGCGGCCCCCCCTAGAATTGCATACAGCTCAGCATAGAAGCGGCATGTCTGTGGCTCTGACCCGGAGCGACTGTTTGCCTCCTTTATTTTTTGATAGGCTTGTCTGAGCTCCTTAACTTTCACGCAGCACTGATATGAGTGCCTATTGTGGCCTCTCTCCATCATGTCCTTGGAGATTTTTTCAAAAGTTTTGGCATTTCGTCTTTGGAACGTAGTTCTGCTAGCACTGAATCCTCTCCCCATATAGCGATCAGATCCAGTACCTCCCGTACGGTCCATGATGGTGCTCTTTTTCGATTCTCGTACTGCATGGTTACCTGTGCTGATGACTCTGCATGGTCACCTGTGCTCTCCACGCTGGGCAAACAGGAAATGAAATTCAAAAGTTCGTGGCTTTTCCTGTCTATCTGGCCAGTGCATCCAAGTTCAGATTGCTGTCCAGAGCGGTCACAATAGTGCACTGTGGGATAGTTCCCGGAGGCCAATACCATCGAATTGCGGCCACACTAACCCTAATTCAAAATGGCAATATTGATTTCGGCGCTACTCCCCTCGTCGGGGAGGAGTACAGAAATCAATTTTAAGAGCCCTTTATTTCGAAGTAAATGGCTTTGTTGTGTGGATGCATGCAGGGTTAGTTCGATTTAATGCTGCTAAATTCGAATTAAACTCATAGTGTAGACCAGGCCTTAGAGGTGTTTTACAGAAAGAATCTGTAAGATTTAGACATAAATGGACATGAGGAGTCAGAGATGTCAGAGTCCAAGATGATGCCCTGGTTATGGATTTGAGTGGACAGGTAGAATGGTGGTGATGTCCTCAATGATCAAGAAAGGAGATAGCAAGAAGGATTTTCTGGAAAGGGAAAGGAAAAGATTAAGAACTCTGTTTTAGCCATGTTGAGCTTGTGCTGACAGATATGAGGAGATGTCACCAAGCATAAGAACTTCTTGGACCAGATCCTGGGCCCATGGGTGTTCTAGGCTGCCAACACTTCCACATCACCATCAGAAGCTCAGGCTGGGTTTCTTCTAAGGAAGTCTGTGAAGCTGCATGCTGCAGGATGTGCACCCAGAAGGGCCTGAGTGGTAGCCCCCCACAGCCCACTGATTGGCTCATGCTGGTATATAAACCAAGAAGTCATCATAGCAAGCTGTCTGAGCAATGATGCAAACTATTTGCTTGCTTCTGCTCCAGACCTTGCCTTGCTGTGAGCCACAGACTCTGCTACTTGCCTCCTCCATGCAACTCAGCACCTGACCCTGCCTGACCTGACCCTGACTTTGCTACTTGCCTTCTGTCTGCAACTCAGTTCCTGACCCTAACTTCCTAACATCTTGACCTGGCTTGACCCAACTCTGCTACTCATCTCCTGACTGCAACTTGGTAACTGATCCATACATGCAGGCTGTCCCAGGCCCAGCCCTGACACTGAGACAGGCTGAGATTTTAGTTTGGACAGAAAGAGACAGGTCTGGAGCAAAGAGGTACATCTCTAAGGGCTAGTCTACACTGGCAATGTTAAAGCACTGCCATGGCTCTTCCAGAGCTCTAAAAAAACCACCTCCATGAGGGGCATAGCTTCCAGCGCTGGGAGCCATGCTCCCAGTGCTGGTGCACTGTCTACACTGGTGCTTTACAGTGCTGAAACTTGCTGCGCTCAGGGGGTGTTTTTAGTTGCAACGCTGTAAAGTGCCAGTGTAGACAAGCCCTAAGTTGTAGAGATAGTAGTTAAATTTGTGTTTGTGGATGAAATTACCCAAAGTAAAGATATGGTGTAGAGGGAGAATAGAAGAAGACAAAGGACAGAGCCCTGTTTGGAACCCTCAGAGAAAGCTGAGGATATCCTCCAAAGGACCCTCTGCAGGAGCAATTAGAGAGGTAGGAGGACAACCAGGAGAGAGCAGAGTCATAGAAGCCAAGGGAGGACAAGATTTCAAGAAGAAGAGTATGGTTGACTCTGTCGAAGGTGGCTAACTGGTCAAAGAGAATGATCCTCAGCTTTGGCTAAAAGGTCATCTGTACAATTATGATAATACTTCCCTACATCCCAGGAGTGTTTAGAGGCTTAATTAATTATTTTTTGAAGCCCTCAGTTCTTCATTTGAAATCCATTATAGAAACAAAAAATATTGTATAATTATTAAAAATAATTAAGATCCTACATGCCTAAATTTTCCAAACCCTCTAACTTTGTCACCCACAGTTCTGCAAAAACTCACATTTTTGAGTGCAAATGCTTCTATACATGAAAACTAAGCAGCCAGACCTCTAACTGCTTGACAGTACTGCAAGCACTATATGTGTGTGCAAGATCCACAAGCAGTTATGTGTGTAATATTGTCAGAGCAAATGTGGCATCTGTGCTGAGGGCACTTTGAAAATTTGGCTCATATTATTTTGGGCTTTGCTGATAAAGAGCCAGTAGAGGGAGCATGAGTGTTTTACACTTAAATCAAATGGGATAAGAAATACAGTCAAAACTACTAGTATGCTGTGAGGCAAAGTGCCCATTTCCTGAAGCTGAAAAAAGTACCTTTGCTCATAAGTCATCTGTAAGAATTTTGCAGTAAGAATCACTTGACCAACAAGGACCGTCTCATAAGTGACGCTCATCAGCTTTCCAGGAGTACATTACTGTATTGTCTATCACTGTGCCCATTAATACTGACATCTGGAAAAGATTTTTAAGGCACTTTTCAAATAAGTTAGGGCTCTGGGGGTTAATAGGCCACTGGAGGGCTTTTGTGTGTCTTCTGGTGAGGTTTAGGATTTGGTCAAATAGCTCATCTCACAACTTCTTGTGGCCAAAGGTCCTGCTGCCTGCTCAGCATGGTTTAGGTGCAGGCAGCCAGCTGGTACGGAACTTACTCCATAGCTGAATCTGGTCCAAAGATCTTTATTGAGTTTTCAAAAATGCATCACACTGGCACACGCAGTAAACCCTCTGTTCTTCAACAGGTTCCTAAAAAAACTACCTTATCCTGCCATATGTTCTCCAGGCTGCTAACCATCATCATATACTGGATTACAACAGAGTATGAATTAAATTAAAAGCAAACATCTGAGACACAACACAAACATTTGAAATGAAGACATGTAATCAGGATTGCGCTGCAGAGATAACTTGCCTGAAGCAACAAATACTCATCTAAGGGAACCTTGAATATTAAAAGAAAATAACATTTTATATAAAAAAATCATAACAAACCCCTTTGAAGTTATTCTTTATCACTTGCCTAAGAAGATCAACTCTTCTCTCTTTTCAATCTCCTACTATAAGTTGGTCAACAAAGTGAATTGCATCCTCTAGAGTGAAAAAGCAATGAGGTCTGGCCTCTTGTAATAATATTGGGTCTTACCAGAAACAATGGGCCATATCTATGTAAAATGGATCATGAGTGTTTATTGGTTGTAGTAAAAAAAACCCTCTGGCTTTTTAACTAACGCTACAGTAAAATCATGTGTTAACATCATAGTTTGTGGAATCTTATGAGTGCTGTGTGTCTTAATTAACAATCCTATTCTCAGAGCTGTACAGACATTAATGATGGTGCTGATTCACCAACAAGGAAACAAATCTATGGAGAAACATGTTGGTTTGTGCTGCATTTGGATGTACTGGAGGGAACCTATGTTTGTCAAATTGAATAGGACAAAATTAGCATAGAAATACATTTATTTTTTTCCAAGCTTTTGCAACAGTGTTAACTGAGTGCAAAACACTACTATTATGTTCACGGCATACACACAGAGAAATTAAATAAAAACATAGATTCTCTTGCAGGAAGGTTGCAGCATCGCACTTCATTTTTGAGACTACAGAATGATAATACTCAAGAACCTGAAAACAGACTGTGCCCAAAGGCAGCAAGGCACAGTTCACCCGGCCTTGCTTTAAGCTGGCTCGGTCCAGAATGACATTGATGGTACACTTTGCTCCAGACCTCCCTAGCCAGCAAGCAGGACTAGGATCCCCCCTCCACCACTACCACTCAGACTGATAGCTTGTGATTCCAACACAGTCTTCAATACACTAAAACTACCAGATCAGAATGCAGTAGTATAGTCAAGGGTAAACAAAGTTTACACACTTCTCATTGGGGAATATGGAGTGTAGGTGAGTTTACCCATTATTTATTTATTTGTTTTTGTGCCACCACACCACTGCCAGAATGTTAGCATTTCACACCAGCCTTGCCCTAGTATAACTGGTTAAATGAGTAGTAGGATATTAGTGAGTCAGGTTCTTTGTATTTAGCATTTATTCTTCATGTTCATCAACAACCTGTGAATGATCATAATTTTTTTTTTTGTGAACACTGGCAGTGCATGTGGAGCTGTACAATCCATGCATAAAGGAAGTCTGAGTCCCTATCTTAAGAACCTTGTACTCTAAAATGAAATGAAAGACAGACATAATGGCATTTAGACAGCAAAGCTGTAAAAGTACCAGTGTCCAGATTATATTTCCTGAGACCCTTGGGGATCTACAAGGTTTGGGGAAAATCCCACTACCTGTTCTCCTGGGACTTAAACCCTGTCCCTGATAGGAAGATGTGGGGGAGGCAATCTCTATGAAGGGATCCTTACAGTAACATTCTCCATCAGAGTCCCTTCCTGCAGATTTTACTGTGGGAGTGGATCATCCATCCCCACGCTATAAGGGCAGGTCTCTAAGTGGTGTAAATTTCTTATTTATAAAATATATAAATGGATTATTGTTTAAAGACTCCATGGAAGAAGTGTGTTTTAAGGAGAGGTCTGAGAAAGTGATGGT